>NC_028357.1:32627761-32631397 GCF_000741045.1 Vigna radiata var. radiata
AAGTCAATATGTTTATAAAAATAAAAATAATAATTTTTTTTAAAATATAAATGATAAAAGATATACACAAATAAAGTAGATTCTATAAAAATATAAATGATACACACAAACATATAGAGTTAAATATCTAAAATAATAATTAGTGTATAAATAGACTAAATGTGAATTGTTAAATTTGTCTAATCAATACATTGATAAATTCGGCAAATTAATATATAGATAAGCATAATATGAATAGAGTTGTCAGATGTGTATTAATAAATTCATTTAATATGTGTATGAAGATGTTGGAAAACAGATTGGCTTCATTTCAACACCAAGAGGGGGGAGGGGGTGAATTGGTGAAGTTTCAAAATCAGAGTCTTTTTAAAAAAATTTTCACAAAAGTACAAACCTTTACACAATTTCTTGAATCGCAAGTAATAGAAATTTAAGTGGACAAAATATCAAAGTAGTCTACGCAAATTACAGAGTCGACTGAATGTAAAAGAGTAGGGATAGAGAATTAAAAGGTTTTTATACTGGTTCGGCCTCAATGCCTACATCCAGTGTCCTTCCAATCCTAGGAAGCAAATGCACTATAATAGTCAAGGTTTTTACAACAAGGCTTTTATAGAGACCTCCACGTCAAAAATATAAAACACCTCTCTAACCCTCTAACCAAAATATAGGCAATACAAACATCAAGGTCTGCAGTAAGATATCCTCTCTTCTGCAATCTGCAACCCACTTTGAACAATCCTCAAAGTGTACCAGACTCGACGAGTCTACCCCTTATAATCACAACCGGTACAATAATCACCAGCGAAATGCAACACGATCCTTGGTCAACCAAAGAACACCTCAATTGTGCGAATAATGATCAAGCAGTAAGCGCAGTTGAATTCTCCTTNAGAAACTCTTCAAAGAATNATATCCACGGTCTTCTTGATGAGTTCTTGGAGCACTAAAACATAGAGAATTAATTTGAAACAGAATATGAAAATGTTAGTTCTTTCAAAAGTTTTTTGAATAACTCAGGTCTCGTCTATTTATAGATTTCCATAAATCAGACGCTCCTATAGTCTACTAAACTACTAATATAGTCGACTGTCTCCTGACAATTATAACAGATAGGTCAAAGTAATAGCTGTCAAGTCAAACAAATTAATTTAACATTCAATACGGTTGACGCTCATTCAATGCTTAACTAACTTTAAATTCCTTTGTATGTTAGATTACTTTTATTTAATGTCGTGGCTTGATTCCGTGTTAATGTTGGATTGCAAAACACGTAAAAAAATAATAAGTAATAAATACTAAACATTTGCAGTGTTAAGAAACTATTTGTTGCATCAATTCATTATTTCATACCAAGTATCCACTTCTTCTTTTTTCTTCTTTTTTCTTTTTTTTCATTATTTCATTATTTGTTGGTTAAACGTGGTATGGACGTCAAAATTTCAAATTGAATTATACATGATTATGTAATTAGTGCCTGAGTTATAAGCTCATGAGAATAACATCTAGATAAGTTTAGAAATGGTTGAATTATAATATACTCAGTTTTATTTTATAATTAATGAATGAATTTTTATTCTCTACGAAGATATAATTAATCTTGAAAATACTATAATGTTAAACAGAAAAGAAGAAAAGATAGTAAAAAGAAAAAGATTATACTATATATGTAATATGTAATGAAAGAGTGAAATATAAAGTATTAGATTGACATAAACAATTTATTAAAGATGAATAAAAGGAAGTGATGGAAATATCCCTTAGTTTAGGACGGTGGTGGTTGAAGGCGGTGATGGAGGCGAAGGACAAAATAAAGGAATATTATGTACATAATAAAAGTAAAATATAGAAAAATCTAAAATATCGTGTGTACAAAATAAAAGAAACATAAAATTGACGTTAAAAATTATAAATAGGAACATATATAAATATACAAAGAGATATATTGAAATATGTTGACAACCCAATTAGGCCTGGCCGTCATGGATTGGTCATTTTCTAAGCCAACCCAATTCGACTCATTTATTAATGAGCTGAAAAAATTTGAACTCAGGCCAATCCACCATGAATTGGTAGGTTAAACAGGGTTCACTGACTCATTTACTTATAAGTTTTTCTAATATAAAAAAAAATTATAATTTTTTCAATTCAAGTTATTTGAGTGAAACAGGTTGGTAAGTTAAAACAAAATATAATGTTAAAAATTATAGATATTAAATGTAAAAAAAACACACACATATATAAATATTTTTCTAGAAATTTAGAACAAAATCTGAATTTTACATTTTGCAATATATCACAAGTCAAATTTGAGCCATATGAATGCTCCATTAATGTGGAGAGATAAAGAGAAAGATTGTCGAGGATCATGGGGAGATTTAGGATATTTTTGGAATAAAAAAATAGTGGGGATATTTTTGGAATAAAAGAAAATAGTGGGGAGGTGTAGAAGCACTTCGGGTGGTGGAGGGAGTAACACCCCTCATTTAATATTAAGTTTTTCTTAAATAAAAAAAATTATAATTTTTTCAAATCTAAATAAATTTCACACTAAAATGATGTTAAACTCCAAAGACAATTCAAAATAAATAAAAAAGCATCATGCAATCCAAACATAATCCAAAAACATTTACAAAAAGCGAACAAAAGAGTTTTTAATATTGATAACTTTTGTATCACTTGTCCATTTATAATATTAGAGTCTTGAATTGATAAACCTATAATATTTTCCTCTCTTGAAACATTTTCTTCTTTATCACCATCTACACTATAATAAAAAAAATGCTAACTAATAAAATTGAAACAAAAAACAAAATAACAAAATAATTAAATTAAATTAGGTGGATTGGTGAGCCAACCCGGTCCATCACGGGTTTTGGGTCGGGTTGGGTTTGAAAAAAGAGAATATTTTTATATGGACCAATTTTCAAACCTACTCACTTAGAACTCGGCTCACCCGGATTGGCTCACCAACCAACTTAGTTTAATTTAATTATTTATTATTTATTGGTTCAATATTATTTGTTAATTTTTTTTATTGTATTGTAAACAGAATAAAGAAAAAAAATGTTTTAAGAAAGCAAAATTTTATAAATTTATCCATCCTAAATTTTAATCTTATAAATGGATAAGTGACGGAAAAATTATCAATATTACAAACTTATTTATTCGTTTTTTAAGTTTGCTTTTGGATTACATTTTAGTTGTATGTTATTTTTTTTTTTTATTTTAAATTGTCTTCGGAATTTAACATCATTTTAGAGTGAAATTTATTTAAATTTGAATTACAAAAATATTGTAATTTTTTATGGATTTAATAAAAAATTGGTAATTACGTGAGCCAGTGAGTCAACCCGTTTAATCCACCAAACCGTGGTGACCGGGTCAGGTCAGAATTTTTTCGACTCGCTAATAAATGAGTCGAGTTGGGTTCACTCACTAAGTGATCAATCCGTGATCGACCGAGTCGGATCAGATTGGCAATCAGTCATTACTCTTTTAGGCCCGTTTTTAAGCACTATGTATTATTCAGTAGAATATAAACATTCATTTTAAAATTTATTCTTCTAGGTTTCAACATGGAAATCAAGGAAACCTCTCGATGAACGGGTGGATGCTACCTCTAATATCAACACC
>NC_028357.1:32632552-32653706 GCF_000741045.1 Vigna radiata var. radiata
AAGTCAATATGTTTATAAAAATAAAAATAATAATTTTTTTTAAAATATAAATGATAAAAGATATACACAAATAAAGTAGATTCTATAAAAATATATATGATACACACAAACATATAGAGTTAAATATCTAAAAATATAAATTAGTGTATAAATATACTAAATGTGAATTGTTAAATACATTGATAAATTCGGCAAATTAATATATAGATAAGCATAAAATGGATAGAGTTGTCTGATGTGTATTAATAAATTCATTTAATATCTGTATAAAGATGTTGGAAAACAGATTGGCTTCGTTTCAACATCAAGAGGTGGTAGGGGGTGAATTGGTGAGGTTTCAAAATCAGAGTCTTTTTAAAATCTTTTTCACAAAGTACAAAGATTTACACAATTTCTTGAATCGCAAGTAATAGAAATTTAAGTGCACAGAAAATCAAAGTAGTCTACGCAAATTACAGAGTCGACTGAATGTAAAAGAGTAGGGATAGAGAATTCAAATGCAGGTTTTTATACTGCTTCGGCCTCAATGCCTACATCCAATGTCCTTCCAATCCCAGGAAGCAAATGAACTATAATGGTCAAGGTTTTTACAACAAGGCTTTTATAGAGACCTCCACGTCAAAAATATAAAATACGTCTCTAACCCTCTAACCAAAATATTGGCAATACAAACATCAAGATCTGCAACAAGATATCCTCTCTTCTGCAATCTGCAACCCACTTTGAACAATCCTGAAAGTGTAGCAGACTCCACGAGTCTACCCCCTGTAATCACAACAGGTACAACAATCACCAGCGAAATGCAACACGATCCTTGATCAACCAAAGAACACCTCAATTATGTGGATAGTGATCAAGCAGTAAGTGCAGTTGAATTCTCCTTCAGAAACTCTTCAAGGAATGATCTCCACGGTCTTCTTGATGAGTTCTTGGAGCACTAAAACACAGAAAATCATTCTGAAATAGAATATGAAAATGTTAGTTCTTCCATAAATCAGACGCTCCTATCGTCCATTAAGCTACTAATATAGTCGACTGTCTCCTGACAGTTATAACAGATAGGTCAAAGTAGTAGCTGTTAAGTCAAACAAATTAATTTCACGTTCAATACAGTTGACTCTCATTCAATGCTTAATTAACTTTTAAAATATAGTCGTTACTATTCACAAGCATAACAAAATTTCAAACACAACAATTAATAAATTTGAATGCATAGCGCACACAATTGACTTTGACACATCTGCATATTTTGAAATTCTTTTCAATGTAAAATCTCACATAGCATTTATGTCGTGTTTTATTTTAATAGTTTTTTTTCAACTAAAATGGGATGTTACGCTAAACTTATCTAGATGTTATTCCCATGATCTTATAACTCAGACACAAATTCAATACTCATGTATAATTCAATATATCACGCCACCCACATTTTAAAACTTGTCTCTTTCCAAAAAAAAAAAATTCAAAAATTTCTTATCTTTCCCATCCATCCCTAGAAAAATACTATTTTCACTCACTAAAACCCAATAATTATTGTAGTGAGAGGATGGCCAACCGGTCGGGCTCAAGGCACGAAGGCCGGCTGGTCGTGGCTTGGGAAGTCTGGTTGTAGGGCTGATTAGCGAAAGAATATAGAAGGCAACGTTAAAAGGTAATTAATGCCATTAATTGATGAATATTATATAAAGGGAAACGAGAGATACAGTATTTACAAGCAGTTAATGCTGATTGTTGGGCCTGATGCCTATAAATACGAACTTAACAACCAGGTAACTCATTTTTGGTCTGATTACATTCACTTTGATCTCCTTGTGACCTAGTTGACTTGAGCGTCAGAGTGTTTCCTTCAAGTCACCACTGTTCGGTCTTTTAGTGGAAACCTTTAGCGCGTGTTAGACGATCGCGGGATTGAGGGAGAGTTTGGAGTGTTCAATCTCGGATCCCATAACCGAAACAATTATCATCTTCCAATTTATAACAAATCATGCATCACATACATTCTTTTGAAAACTCTTTTGAAAAGATAGGAGTGAAAGGTTGAAATGGGGTTATGACACTCCTATTTAAAAAATCTAATTCCTCTGTGTGATAACAAATGAAGTGATCAAGGAAGCTAGTACAAAGAAAGAGAATCCTCTAACTCTGTTCTAGNATCTTATTTTGGCTGAAGGGATTTGTTTAAGATAGTCTTATTATAAGAAAAAAAAAAAGAAGTGGATACTTGGTATGAAATAATGAAATGAACCAACAAATAGTTTCTTAACACTGCACATGTTTATTATTTATTACTTATTTAATATGGTTTTTTTTTTTTTTTTACGTGTTTTGCAATCCAACCTTAATATGGAATCAAGCCACCACATTAATCCTTAAGTAGTTAATTTTCATAAAAGTAAGCTAAGGATGCTTGAAAGGTTTTCATTGTCATTAGAAGAAAAAGAAGTGGAGACTTGGTATAAAGTAATGAAATGAACCAACAAATAGTTTCTTAACACTACACATGATTAGTTATTAATATGGTTTTTTTAAGTGTTTTGCAAACATTAATCTATCCTTAATTAAGTAGTTATTTTCATAAAAGTAAGCTAACATACAAAGGAATTTAAAGGATGCTGGAAAGGTTTTCATTGTCATTAGAAGAAAAAGAAGAAGTGGAGACTTGGTATAAAATAATGAAATGAACCAACAAATAGTTTCTTAACACTGCACATGTTTAGTATTTATTACTTATTAATATGGTTTTTTTTACGTGTTTTGCAATCCAACCTTAATATGGAATCAAGCCACCACATTAATCTATCCTTAAGTAGTTAATTTCATAAAAGTAAGCTAACATACAAAGGAATAATTTAAAGGATGCTTGAAAGATTTTCATCTGTCATCCAATAAACTTATTTTACATTTTTACTTTTGAGTAAGGTGGTGGCTTGAATTTAGATAATTCATATTACACGTAAACAGTAAATATAAAGACACACTTGCGAAGAGTCTATTCTTCCACTCGTTACAACGATCTTCTTGTTGAATATTTCCACATAATATTACAAATATCATACTATAAAAATATATCAAATTAAATTATATAAATAAATATAATTGTATTTTATAAACTTAAATTTAAAACTCACTTTTTAAAGTGATTTATGTCATTTAAAAATAAAATCAGATGTATAACAAATTATATATGTGAAATCGAATTAATATTAAAGGGCACCATTTATTACATAGTCTTCCCCACACTGTCAACCATTTGAATCATCTTGTGCAATCCAACTTTCTTTTTATCTTATGAAAATTAACCTTTGGATTTACCCTCAATAACATTGTTTCTTTGTAGTTATTTTAGCTTCATCAAATAAAAGATGTTTACAAACATATACACAGAAAAAATTATTTTGCCAACACCAAGAACCATATAGCTAAAACAAAAATGGTTATGCTTCTTTTTATTCCACAATTATTATTTTTCATTTCATTATTTATCTTTTTAACCATTTTTTTTAAGATTTATGTAGTAAGATTTAATTAAGGTTCATAGTTTGTGTTACATCCAAGGAAGCATTTTTATGCCAATTAAAAAAGACTTTTTACACCAATTCTAGAATCGACATTAATACATGCAGTACCAAAAGTTCTCACTTTATATACCAATTTCAAAACCAAAATAAAAAATCACATTATTATATCGATTAAGTTAACAATCAATATACGGAATGACATGATATAATATTTATAATCCATATTATCCCATGAGAACTAACACAGAACTACGACTAGAGTCGCACTCGTTCTCCCTGCACCTCGCCAAAGAGGGCATGCGACTACCAACAATCTCCATAGCAACACACGTCGGAGTTAAGAATCTCCTCTTCTGTTGTCTAAACCCTTTGAGAAACTTCTCAAAGTTAAGAATGCAACATGTTCTTCTTCCTGTAGTCACAACAGAGAACAAAACCCAATTTTCAACAGATTGTAGAACCTGATCTTGCAGTAAACACCCAAATGTGTAGATAGATCAGACGTCGAATGCACAACAACCTTGCTCTTCAATAAATCTCAAGGAGATGATCACCACAGTCTCTTTTTGATTCTTGGAGCTTTTTCCTCTTTCTGTGAGACACCACTTTTCTGAAAAGATATCACAAAAATTGTTAGATTCACAAAATTTCTTACAGAGATCAAATTCTTGTCAATTTATAGAATAACACAACTCTAACGCATTTTAGTTGACTAGGCTACTAATGCAATCGAATGTAATAAATCAGTTATAGCAGTTACCAGCAGTCAAAACAATTAATTGAATTAGTAATTAATGCAATCGAATAACATTTAACGCTTGGTCAAAATATTTAAAGACTTGACCGTTAGACAATTATATCAAGCATTAACAGAATTTCAAAACAGCAACAAACTTAGTCAAATGCAACACGTATATAATCGACTATTTTACGGTGTAAATCATAGTTTTGGAAAACTTTCTCTTTGAAAAATCTCACATCACACTTTGAAAAAGGTTTGTGCAAAGACACGAGTTTTAATCGACTCACCCCATAATGAAGTCGACTTAAAACTGTTGTTTTGTCACATAATTAAAATTCAACATTAGTGCATGTGATTTTTCTTTTCCAAAAACATGTGTCATGCATTCATGTATAAAATCACATATATAACATAGTGAAATGCAATGAACAACACAGTAACAACACAATCATGTTCTCATATGCATATAACATGTAAGCATAGAACATGTAACACGTAATACACATGTGTTATTAATTAAGCGTTATCATCATAAAAAACTCAGATATTACTGAGATTGTGGGTTCAGCTAAACCAGTGCTCCCCTTATCAACAATCTCCTTCTTTTTATATGATGCACAACCATTATTAATAATCAAGCATGTTGTACAACTCAATACAGATTATCAATCAATTAGCAATCAACATAATTCTCCCCCTTTGGGCATTAACAAAAATGGTAAGCACAATGGTATTGATATACAGATAATCATCATAAAACAAATAATGATGTTCCCCTTATCAAAGATATTCACATGATATAATATATACTCTCTCCCTTAAATGTAGGCATATGAAACATCTCAATGAAGGGTGTTGCTCCCTCCACCTCCCCAAAACTCTATAAATTTTTTTAATTACAAAATTTACTCTTTTTTTTTTACTTTTTAACTTTATTTTTTTAATTTTTAATTTTTTTTTATCTACTCTTTTGAAACCCTAATTTCTATTCATTCACTCACCAAAGTGTCATTTTCACTACACAGCCCCACCTTTCATTTTCTCTTTTCTTTATTTTTAGAGCACCCTTCAACTCTTACTCTCACATTCGTTTCCATTCCATGATCTGTTCTCGCCCCTCCAACTCTCATCTTCGCTATTTATCTTCAAATTTGTTCGTTTGTTTTCTCCATATCCGTTTAGGTTTCGTGCGGTGGTCGTTTGGGCGATGCAACAATGAGACGGTGCGGCAGCGAGACGATGCGGCCATGCGGCAGTGTGTGCGGTGGGCAGTGCTTCGCGACTTGGGTCTTCTTCGAGAGGTTAGTTCTTCATAGATTAAAAATGTTTTTATAAATGTATTCCCTATGGGTGGTTGATGTTGTACAACGTTTTGCGAGTGTCTGTGCTTTGTGATTTTTCTGTGAGTTATGTGATTTTTCCGTGTGTGCTTATGTGTAGAGGAGAAAGAAGAAGATATCAGGCTGTGAATGGATGTCGCATATCCGTTTGAGCCTGAAACGGATGTTGACATCTGCCAACGGATATGCAACATCCGTTTCAGGCTCAAACGAAAATGCGACATTCATTTTAGGCTTGAATGTTTTTCTTTTTAATTTTTTTAGTGTTTAGTTTATTATTAGTTTTTAGTTTTTAGTTTTTTTATATAATTTTTTAATTTATTAGTTTAGTTAATTATACTTTTCAGTTTATTAGTTTATTGTATTTTTAATTTATTTATAGAATATTTAAATATAGTGTGTTTTTATAAGGTTTAAACCTTTTTTTGGTCCCTAAGTTAAGTTCTGATGTTCAGTTTAGTTCCCGCTTTTAAAAATGTCAACCTTTAGTCCCTATGATATGAAAAATGTATCAAATCAGTCCTATTCGTTAACAAATCACAAGTTTTTCATTAAGTGATTTGTTGTTCATAACACCTTTCGTTCACAAATCACAAAATATTGGATACCTAGGTATGAAAACTTGTGATTTATTGTTCATTAAGTGTTGTCATGAGGACTAATTTGATACATTTTTCATATCATAGGGACTAAAAGTTGACATTTTTAAAAACGGGGACTAAACTGAACATCAGAACTTAACTTAAGGACCAAAAAAGGGTTTAAACCTTTTTATAATTAATTATATTTTTCAGTTTATTAATTTATTGTATTTAATTAATTTATCGAAGGATAAAATAGGAATAAAGAGATAGAGTGAGGGGTAGAAGAGAAGGGGGAGGTGGAGGGAGCAAGGGGTGGTGGTGGAGGGAGCAACACCCAACAAAATATTATAAATTTATTCATTCTAGACTTTAATCTTAAAGATGGATAAGTGACACAAAAATTATCAATATTCTAAACTTATTTATTCTTTTTTTGAGTTTGCTTTTGGAATATATTTGAGTTGTATGTTACTTTTTTTTTTTATTTTGAATTGTCTTTAGGGTTTAACATCATTTAAAAGTGAAATTTATTTAAATTTGAATTACAAAAATTTTGTAATTCTTTTTATTTTTAAAAAAACTTGTTATTAAGTGAACCAATGAGTCAACCCGTTTAACCCACCAACCCGTGATGAGTCGGGTCAGGTTTGAATTTTTTCAATTCGCTAATAAATGAATCGGATTACATTGACTCACAAAATTACCAATTCATGGTAGGCCGAGCCAGGTCACAACACTAGATACATACATCCCTAACATAACACTGATCAGAAACAACTTGGCATTCAGCCATTACTCTTTTAAGACATGTTTATTATTCAATAGAATATAAACATTCATTTTAAAATTTATTCTTCTAGGTTTCAGCATGGAAATCAAGGAAACCTCTCGATGCATTGATGGATGCTACCTCTAATATCAACACCAGACATATTCTCATATCGCTAGGTAGAAAAATGTACATGCTACAGTGTGAAGTTAGAAAACACAAATCAAATGTATATGCATTGAGTGAAAATTCATCCCCTCCCTTATTTCAGTCCTGTTTTACTGTAAAAAGTAAAACAAGTTCGTGAGACAAATAGATATGGAAATGACCAATTTAATATTCATCATGTTTAAATTATTTAAAAATAGAGTAGCGTGGTGGCTTCATTCCATATTAATATTGGATTGCCAAACACGTAACAAACCATATTTTACTAAACATGCGCAGTATTACGGAACTATTTGTTGGTTCATTTGATTATTTGATGTGTGGAATATGCAGAGATTGTGAAGTGATCGAAGTTAAAGTTGGATGTGAAGAAAACATTGATATGGGGAGTGAGTATAAGAAATGGATGATTTTGGCTTTTGTGATTGCTATTTCTTTCTCAGTCATGATGGAGGGAGCACTCGCAGCACGACAGCTCATGCAAACATTATTCAATCTCTGCCCCCATTTTGCATTTTGGCTTTTGCCCATCAGGAGGTACAAGCAGCACTTCCCCCTAAGTTAAAGGAAACTTGTGCCCTAATCTCTACTCTCCTTACCATTTCATTTTTCCGTTCAATCATCTCCTTCCTTTCATATGTTTAATAAATTATTAGGGCTATCTTATAAATAATATATATTTTATGTATATCTTATATGCTCTCTCTTTTCTTATCACTTGCTGCTTTTTTCCTTATCCTGTAATTCTAGTCGTTTCTTTATTTTCTGCATTCTCTTCATCTGCTAAATTTAACATTCTCCAACTCATACAACCACTTATTATGGTAGCGTCAATACACAAAATTGTAAAATGCATTTTGTTTCATCCAGCTATTATATTAAAATTCTATGCTATATAATTTTATACATTTATAAAGTTAAACAAAAAACAATCAAATATAAAATACATAAAGAATGATTAAAAAGAGCTTAAAGCTAGCATATATATTTACTAAAATATATAAGAAAAGATTAAAATAATTAGACTTATATTTTTTTAAAAATATAAATGATAAAAGATACACAAAAATAAAGTAGATTCTATAAAAATATAAATGATATACGCATACATATAGAGTTAAGTATCAAAAAATATAAATTAGTGTATGAATAGACTAAATGTGTTGTTAAACTCGTCTAATCAATACATTGATAAACTTGTTCAATATGTGGTGTTAAACTCGTTTAATCAGTATATAGACACATTCATCTAATATGTATTATTAGACTCGACTAATTAATATATATATATATATATATATATATATATATATATATATATATATATATATATATATATATATGGATAAACTTGTGTAATGTATATTGTAAGACTCGCTTAAGCATAAAATGGATAGAGTTGTCTAATATGTATTAATAAATTTATTTAATGTGTAAATGAAGAGACTCATCTAACGTATATTGCTACTAGTGTAATTTGTGTATGAGCAAACTCGTCTAATGTGTGTTACAAGACTTGTATAGACATATTGGTCTAATGTATATTCTTAAACTCATATAATCAATGTATGGAATGACTCATCTAATATGTTTTGTTATATCCATTTAATCAATATATGGACGAACTTGCATAATGAGAATATGAACAACTCACATAAAAAAATAATTCTCAATAACAAAGACAAATATATAAATGAGGTTAATTAATAACTCCTCACAAAATAAAAGTAAATACAAGACTAAATATATCATCAATATGTTAGGAACATCTTACTGGAGTAAAATATATTTTGATAATAAAGACAAATAAATATTAGAATAATTATAAATGAAACATCTAAAAAAAATAATATAATAAAAACATCCCTTCAAAACAACTTGTCGAAGTAAAACTACACTTCTTTATAAATTGAATAATTTCTCCAAATTACTTCAAAATCTTCGTTCATAGAGATTTTTATTTTTTGAAATGATAAAGAAAATGGAAATCGAAAAAAGAGTGAGGAAAAAAGATTGATGAATAGAACTTCTAAAACTATGTTGTTTCACTTCTCCTCTGTCATATCAAAAATTTATATTACTTATTTATTATTATATTTTTATATTCACATGTAATAGTAAAACTGTCATTCACTATATAAATATTATAACTGTATTTCGCATTTGAAAAGTTATGGTTGAGGGCAGAATACTTGTTGACATTCTACAAGAGTTGTTCCTTGATCCAAATGTGAAAATGATAGTTTTTTACTTCAAACCACTAAATCTAAGTCCTACTGGTTAGAGCGAAGCATATTATCTTAAAAACATAATGTTTAATTTTGAGTTTGACAAGAAATAGGTGACACTAGTTCAAACTACAAAATTTATTTCTCTAACCACATACTTCTAAATTAAGATTGTTAAAATAATGTCACTAGTGCAAAAACGTTGTTTAACGTTAGTTAATTTAGGCTTTTAACGTCACTTTCCTAATCGACGTCTATACGGGTGACGTCTATGTGACATCGGAATTCATCCAACTGACGTCTATATACACGTCAGTTAACGATATTCACCGACGTCTATATAGACGTCTGCTTATACTCAAACCGACTCTATTTTACTCTATATAGACGTCCGCCTATTCCTAAACTGACGTCAACATGAATATATAGAGATTGTAAATGACACTAACTGACGTCTATGTTCTTATGGACGTCGGACCATGCACAAACCGACGTTTATCAAGGGCGTTGTGTTTTTGTGCAGTTTTGATCCAGACTTTCGGTACCATTGTGTAACACTCTCCTCTCGCTAGTTTCCCCACAAAAAAAAGCTTGCGTCTTTTGAATCTTCTATGACATTCAACCCAAAACCGAACTTGGGTCCATGACTACTTCCCATTATTCAACCGCAAAGGAAAAAATTACGGTGATACGAGAACTAGACAAGGACCCAAGTTCCATTTTGGGTCGGAAGCCATAGAAAACTCAAAAGATCGCCACTCTTCTTGTGAGGAAGCAAGCAAAGGGAGAATGTTACACTATGTTACCCAAAGAAAGGATCAAAACTGCACTAAAACATAACACAAAGAAAGCAAATTTTAATCAGTGACACGACAAGATAATCGATAAAAAACTAAAGAAAGTTTAAACGGTAAAGCATAAAAAAAAACCACGCACCTAGGATGCAAGAGAGAAAAAGGAGAGGATGAAGACAATAACATATTGAGAAACGACAATGCAATACCGCAAGAGATAAAAAGTAGAGGTGCGCAAGCGAGTAAAATAAGAGGAGAAGCAGAGAAAAAGGAGAAGAGATGAAGACGAGATCAGAAACTGAATGATGAGAAGAGTCTGCGGTCTATTTAAAATGAAATGGGGCGTCGGTTGTTCCCGAAACCGACGTCTATAGACGTCGGTGTTTCACGGGATCCGAAGTCTATGAAGCTGAAAAGATTGACGTTTTGGTTTCCTGTCAGGGTAGTTCAAGTCGGTGCCCCTCACAACCGACGTCTAAAACCCTTAAATTTGGTGAAAATACAGGAACTTAGACGTCGGTGCCCCTCAGAACCGACGTCTACATTGAAGAATTTTTGTCTTCCTGCCTTCTAGACAGGCCTTAGACGTCGGCGTTTCACTACGTGACGTCAAATTTCCTGGGGAATTAGGTGAACATCATTAATTACAGCCTAGTCGACGTCGCTTTTTCACGGGATCCGACGTCTACTCGACGTCTAAAGCTGAACCGGTTGACGTTTGATTTCCTGTCAGTGACGTAGACGTCGGTGCCCTTGCTAGCCGACATCTAAGCTCTTGGGAATTGGATGGGCAGCATTAATTGCAGCCTAGTAGATGTCGGCCCCCGTGAACACCGACGTCAATGGACACTCTTATCACATACCTCAGGCAATTGGACGTCAGTTTGCGGCAGGTGCGACGTCTATGATCTCATAGATGTCGCCTGACGTCGAAATTGACGTCTAGTTTTCCAATTTATTTACGATAGAGACAATGGAGAAGAAGGAACGATGGAGGTGATACGTTTCAGCGTGTGTGGTGACACTTCCAGCATGGAAGGTGTTGCCGATAATGATCTGGCTGGCCGGAGAGAGATGTGATGATACTAGTTTGGTGGAAGCAGGGCTTTGCTACCCTTTTTTTTTGCTGAACGAAAAACAAACCTAAAATGGTGGGGCTCTCCACTATTTATAATTTATTAAATTTTATCAAAAGAGAGAAAGCTGCAAACACTCTCCATTGCACAGAAAAACAGAAGAGAGAGAAAAATAAAGTTAACACTGTCTGCACCTATTTAACGGAATGGATTTGATTGAAGCAAATTTTATTACGTTTAGACTAAATTGACACTTTTAAACTAATTTTGGACGTAATTAAAACTTTTTTAAAAGAGTGGACGAATTTGACACACTAGAGCGAAACTGGAAACAAAAGAAGCAATTAAACCTAGAATTAATATAGAAAGTGACGTTGTGGAAATTTTGTAATAAATTACAAATACTTTCTACACCAGTTAAACCTAAAACCGGTATAGAAAGTTGTATGATAATAATTTTGTAATTAATTACAAAGACTTTCTATTCCGGTTGAACCTAGATTGATATGAAAAATGGGATATTTTATTCTTTAAATTCAAAATGCAAATACAATGTCGCTCTCGTTCACGCTCCTGCTGTTGCTATGTAGTGGAATCTCTCACTCGCTCTCTCTCTCTCCTCTATCATTTAGTAAGTTCTCATTTTTAATTTTCTTCATAGGGCTTTTCTTTTCTTGTAAAGTAGATTAGTCAAAACCTACAAGTGGAGGTGTACATATTTCTCAAGTGTCTCTTGTTCATATGAGCTCGTTTATCATTGTTGAAGATGTCTGGATCTGCATAGTATGTGTTGTTGCTCGCATGGAGGGAATACCTTCTCCGACGATGGACGTTGGCACACTAGAGATCTAGCGAGTTTGGGTTTTGCAACAATTGTTGAAGCGATCTTATTTTTTATGTTGTTTGTTGTGGCAGATCTACTTCAAGCATGGTGGAGCTCTCATTTTATGTGTTGCCTGTTGGAGTGCAAACAAAGTCCCACATTGAGTAGAAGAAGGGCTGGTCAAGGGTTTACATACACATAAATACCTCCAATGGTAAGAGGCCTTTTGGAGTGGTACCAAAAGCAAACCAGTGAGGGCTTGGCCCAAAGCGGACAATATCTTACCACGTGTGGAGTTCTATGTGTGTGTCGAACCTCCCCCAACAGTGGTATCAGAGCCCATGGTTCGGGTCTGGTGACCGAGCTCAGACGAGTATGCCCGCCCATGATCAGGTGAGCCAGGCAGGCAGGTGGCTAGTGGTGGATCGCCAGATGAATCATGAGAGGCGGGGAGAGCAAGAGAAATGCTCAGTGTGACCATGGATCGTGAAAGAGGGCAAAAGAGAAATGCTCTGTGTTGACCATGGTGTACTCGGGATGACAAGACCATAAGACTTCCGCGGCGAGGGAGGAAGGAGACCATAGTCCTTTGTTTGAGGGAGGATGTTGGAGTGCAAACAAAGTCCCACATTGAGTAGAAGAAGGGTTGGTTAAGGGTTTATATACACATAAATACCTCCAATAGTAAGAGGCCTTTTGGAGTGGTACCAAAAGCAAACCCGTGAGGGCTTGGTCCAAAGCGGACAATATCTTACCATGTGTGGAGTTCTATGTGTGTGGCAAACCTTCCCCCAACATTGCCCCTTGAAGTCTCGTGCATTATTTTCCAATGATGCTCATGTCGCAAATTTATATACAGTGCAATGATTTCGCGTTGGTGAAGATAACTTCCACTCCGACGTGTGTTGCTATAAGATGGATAGTAGTCGCATGACCACTTTGGCGAGGTGCAGGGAGAACCGGTGAGACTCTGGTGGTGGTTTTGTGTTGGTTCTCATGGGAGAATATGGATTATAAAGATGATATCATGTCATTTGATATTTTGGTTCTGAAATTGGTATATAAAGTGAGAACTTTTTGGACTGCATGTATCAATACCGATTCTATAATCGGTATAAAAAGTCTCTTTTAATTGATACAAAAATGCTTCCATGGATGTAACACAAACTATGAACCTAGGGAGTCTTTACCGAGGGCTTTCTGACCGTCGGCGGGCCCTCGGTAATGGGTCTTTAGCGACGGCTTATGGCGTTTTCTGAGGGATTGTGGCTTTTGGTAATGTCCTTCATTACTGTAGTGCCTTAATAAAATCTTACTACATAAATCTTAAAAAAATGGTTAAAAAGATAAATAATAAAATGAAAAGTAATAATGAAAAGAAGCATAACCATTTTTGTTTTAGCTATGGTTCTTGGTGTTGGCAAAATAAATTTTTCTTGTGAATGTGTTTGTAAACATTTGATGAAGCTAAAATAACTACAAAGAAACAATGTTATTGAAGGTAAAGCCAAAGGTTAATTTTGATAAGATAAAAAGAAAGTTGGATTGCACATGGAAGAAACAGATTATTCAAATGGTTGATAGTGTGGGGGAAGACTATGTAATAAATGGTGCCCTTTAATATTAATTCGATTTCACATATATAATTTGATTATATATCTGGTTTTATTTTTAAATGACATGAATCACTTTAAAAAGTGAGTTTTAAATTTAAGTTTATAAAATAAAATTATTTATTTATATAATTTAATTTGATATATTTTTAATTAGTATGATATTTGTAATATTACGTGGAAACATTCAACAAGATCGTTGTAACGAGTGGAAGAATTGCATTGACTTTTCGCAAGTGTATTTATTGTTTGCGTGTAATATGAATTCATCTAAATTCAAGCCACATCTCCTTATTATTAAAAGTAAAAAAGTAAAATAAATTTATTGGATGACAGAGTCAAACCATATTAATAAGTAATAAATACTAAACATGTGCAGTGTTAAGAAACTATTTGTTGGTTCATTTCATTATTTTATACCAAGTCTCCATTTCTTCTTTTTCTTCTAATGACAATGAAAACCTTTCAAGCATCCTTTAAATTCCTTTGTATGTTAGGTTACTTTTATGAAAATAACTACTTAAGGATAGATTAATGTTTGCAAAACACGTAAATTCCATTTCTTTATTTGTCCTAGCTTCCTTGATCACTTCATTTGTTATCACATAGAGGAATTAGATTTTTTAAATAGTAGTGTGATAACCCGATTTCAACCTTTCACTCGTATCTTTCCAAAAGAGTTTTCAAAGGAATGTATGTGATGCATGATTTGTTATAAATTGGAAGATGATAATTGTTGGGTTTTAGTGAGTGAAAATAGTATTTTCTAGGAATGGTGAGGAAAGATAAGAAAAATGTGGGTGGCATGATATATTGAATTATACATCATTATTTCATTCGTGTCTGAGTTATAAGATCACGGGAATAACATCTAGATAAGTTTAGTGTAACATCTCATTTTAGTAGAAAAAAAAAACTATTAAAACAAAACATTACATAGATTTTATAACTTGCCAGAATTTACAAACTATCAATGAAGATGATCTTATACTTGGAGAACCAAACTCTATATCTATGTTACTGCTTCATTCTCAACCTCACGCTGAACAAATGGAAAGACATCCTCTCTAAGCTCACACTATTTAAGGTGATCATCGCAAAAGAGAAAACACAAACAAACAAAAATAGACAAAAGTAAGGATAAACGAGTGATACAAAAAAATTTCATAATACATCAAAAAAATATTAAACATTTTACTTAATGATACATATCTCACACCAAATCGACCAAACACTTTATGCATGACAACCCTTTTGACTTGACTATCCGGATTAGTACGAATATCAAGCTATGGCAGTTCGTGCACTTGTTGTGGTGAAACAGCTAGTCCATCCCGAGCTATCACACAAGGTTAGTTCGTTACCACTCGCCAAAGGCCAAGGTAAAGTCCTAGACTAGGGTCTCCTGCACGACATGCCTCACCCCTCTCTACTTGAGAATGAGCGACCATTAGAATGTCAAGATGAACTCCAAGACTTAGCTTCTCATATTCATACTTACAATACTTGAAACTACCACTGAGAAGTTCCTCCTTGGAACTCTCTTCCATACCTTTTAAACCATTGAGACCATTTCACATTCACATACCAATACATGAGACTATTGATCATACATTAAAGAAATAGAAACACCCATACAAGTCATCAAAAATCACACACTAACACAATTTCTTCATAGCAACTTGATACTCAGACTTAGGCAAGGAAAATAGCTTTGAAACCCTTACCAACAGCTCCAGAAGGGTTCAAAACCCCCAAAACGACTTAAAGAATGTCCAAAACTAATACCCAGAACCCCAAAAATCATCAAAAACTACCCTAGATGATTTTTGGACGACAATAATCGATTATCATATGTGATAATCGATTATTATCGAGAGCTTTGAAGAAAATATTATCCTTTGACTAGAATAATCGATTATCAAGTGAGATACTCGATTCTTCTTATCAATTTTTGACAACCTGATTTTTATGGTTTTGGTGCATCTTAGACATATCCAATCACTAGTAAAATAATTGTTTTCTAACACGCCCTATAGGTTTCAGTTTTAAAAAAAATCGAAGCATATGAAAACACGATAGCATTTTTACAATTTAATCGAACTTATAGGCAACGATTCAAGGGGAACTGAGGCATAAATGGTGTATTCCCTCTGTTCAAAATCCCAACCGATGCGTAACGCTCTGCAACTTCCCGCTTGCAATTGACATTTTTCCTGTCAGCTATTTTAAAATAGACGTACTACCTCGGTTTGTCAGAGAACCGAGGCAGAATGGTATGCAACTTTTGGAAACTGACCTACTGCCTCACTTTCATTGCTAACCGAGGCAAAAAGGTTCTGCAATTTTCCACGTGGACCTAACTCTTGCGTTGTTAACCATGTGAAAACAACCTACGACATTGATGCCCAGCGGACCTGAGGTAGTAGGACCTGTCTAACTGCAGTTTAAAACGTTCAACTGACTTGTGAAGCTTTTATGCCTCGGTTTCCCATAGACCCGAGGCATATAGGTTGAGTTTAGGCATCGGTTGAAGTTAAAAACTGAGGCAGTATGGTGTTACTACCTCGGTTAAGCTCATAATCGAGGTAGTATGCCTTTATATTTTCACCCAGTTCAAAGTTACCTTACGCACACTGTTTATCTTCCTTCATCTACTATCACCGCTGCATCCAACCTTCATTGCACCCAATCGCCAGCACCTCTGCTACAGGGTTGCCGGTCCGCCATTGTCGTTGTTACAAGGTCATTGCTCAGTCGTTGTCGCTACAGTGTGCTCGCAGTGCTCTTCTCGTAGAATAGCTCCAATCGCAGCTTCCACATCATTGTCGTTGCCTCGTCACCATTGCCTTGCCTTCCCACTGTCAAGACGTCCTTGTCGCCTTGTTCTCATTGCCTCCTTCTTGCGCGAGAAATTTAATCTTTGCGTCTAAACAATCGCCCCGGATGCTTTGCTGTTGTTGCCATCGCCACTGTTACGTTCCTTCTTGGGTCTTCCCGCCATGTTGTCTCCACACTCGTCGTCACTCCCACTCTTCTATCGCCGTTGCAGCCTCCGTCGCTACTTCAATCTTCAATACTTGCTAAGTAGAATATTTATCAGGTGAATAGAAAAGTCTTGATGATATTGATGATGCTGCATTTGATTGCAAAGGCCTTGTGGCAGTGCCTGCCATTGTAAAAATATGAAGCCAAGTTCGAAAACTTTTTTTGAAGAACACTTCTCATTCTATCCACCGTGCTCTTCTCCTGACAGTAACACATTCGAAAACTTTTGCTGAAGAACACTTCTCTTATCCCCCATCCACTATATTTTTTTATACAAGCAAAAATTCCAAAGTTGATTTTCCACCTGTGTTGAATTCATATGACTATTCAATTCATTTCACATCTAGGTCATCAGTTTTATAGTATTCACCAATAAATTAAATAAAAAAATCCAATTGAAACAAAAAGTCATTCGATTATAAAGTAACTTTCTTGGATTATTACTATTTTTTTCCCGGGGATTCAATACAAAAATGTGATAAAACTAAGTTTTAATAATAAGAAAAATATATAAGCACTTATACTTTAGCAATATAAAATCCAAACAATTATAGTAGAAATAAATTGTTATCCTATTATGCTGCACTCCTAAAAGAAATATTAAAAACCTCTTTTAACTGGTATAATTTTTTTTTTTTAACATAGTGGCACTTTGAATATTGAGGTTGTTGTATTAATCTCATTGAGATAAAGTAAGGACCAGTTCAAAATAGATGCGTACAGATCACCTTCACATAATTTTCACGATGAATCCATGTCATTTGGTCGTGTCAACATTAGTAACCATTGTCAGGTTTGATTGCGATGGGTGCAATGAAAACTATTTTGGTTCTAGATATGAGTATAATCAATGGACGAGAACTTTGGATATGCTCAAAGTATATAATGACAATTTTGAGCTCATAAATTTTAACACATTTGTAAAGATTTGTATGGATATATATATTTGTCACGAGTGGTAGATTGTTAACAATTTGGGTCATATATATATATATATATATATATATATATATATATATATATATATATATATATATATATATATATATATATATATGTCTGTGTGTGTGTAAAAAGTTAATAAATTAAGTAGATATTGTTAATGGTATATATGTCATGAAAGGTATATAACGTAAAGACTAACAATAATTTTAATTAGTTAAAGAGATCAAATAAAAATTATTAAAACTTAGGAAAAACAACTGTTAGAGGTTACATAAAGGGGTCATGGTCCCCATCTTTGAGTACACTCATATATTTCTATTTCTTTCTCTTCATCCCACCAGAGAAGAAAATACAAAAGGAACATAAGGTGCTTTACAAAGGGAAGATTAAAGACCAATTAAAGGTTGATAACAAATTATTCTAAATGACCAATCTTTTAGCTATACTTTTATTTGCTATTCTAAAGAAAATTCAGAGCTTCTCTATATTGTAAGGGTTTATTGAGCATTATTTATTGATATGTAATTTATAAATCTAACAGTTTTGGTTATAGAAAAAAAAGGTGGGTTGGGCATGGAGGAGATAGATTTTTCAAATGGTTGATAGCGTGGGGAAAGACAAACTATGTATTAAATTATGCACTTTAATATTATTATTCACTTTCAAAGATATAATTTGATTATATATAGTTAATTTTATTTTTTAATGGCATTACTCAATTTAAAAAGTTAATTTAAGTTTATAAATAAGAACTATGAATCATAAGAACTAATAACTACTTCACTATAATATATTAGTGTGGTGGCTTCATTGTAGCCGGCGCCAATATTGCATTGCCAAACCACATTAATAATTAATTAATACAATATTCAATTATATTAAGTACGTACAGTGTTAACCATTGACAATAACAAAATAGTCTGATAATGACGTAATCATAGTGAAGTATTCATATATTTGTTGATTATTAATTTTTATAAAATGGTTGGTTAATTTATTTTTAATATTTTTTTTGTATATAAAAGAAAATTATTAATTAATATTTTATTGAGTAATTTGCGTATAAAAGGGAAGTTGGGAGTGGTGTGAAGTAGAATAAAAAGTTAAAGTTGAAATTGAAGGAGGCATAAGCATGGGTTCTTTCTGTGAAAGATGGATAATTGTGGGATTTGTGATTGCTGTTTCCTTCTCATGCATGATGGAGAGAGCAGTAGCAGCTCGACATCTCATGCATACTCCTAACCTTTCAAATCCATCAACATTATCACCATCACCATCCTTCTCACCATTACAACCATTGCCATTTCTGGTTTTTAATTGCAACTTCTTCAGGGTCTGTTCACCACCACCACCTTCAACCACCATTGCCCCCTAAACTAAAGGATACTTGTGCCCTAATCTACACTCTCCTTTCCATTCATCTCTCCCTTCCATCACTTCCTTTCTTTCATCTTTAATAAATGATTAGGGCAATCTAATAAATGATATATATTTCACTCATACTTTACATATATCTCTATATATATATATATATATATATATATATATCTCATGTCTTCTTTCTTTTCTCTTCTACATGCTTATTATCCGTAGATAACTTGTATTCCCGTAAAATATATATCCATTTGCCAAATCGTGATGATCGGTAAAATAAGCAATTTAATCTATATAACCACGTACAATAAGTTAATTGTTACATAATTTAATTATTATTTCAGTAATGTAAATAAGATTAATCATACTATATAAAAAAAATATTATTATCTTCATTCATACGTTTTTTATTGTAAGACTGATGTAAAAACGCACATCAAGAACGAAAAAGAAATTCTAAACTATGGCGGCATTAAGTTACCCAAAAATAATAAATAAAAGAAAATCTCTTTTGAATCATTGCAAGACATGTGACAATACAAATCTATCATGGCCGACTTAATTCTAATAATAGGATGGAAAAAAAAAATGAGGATATGGAAAACAAAATTAAAATTTTCAATAAAAATATTACTAGTATATCTACCAAACCTATAATAAAACAACTTCACATTTAACGTAAGAAAAATATGACCGAATGAAAACAAAGATATTATGATACGTGATCTCATTGTTTAAATATTTAATAACATGAATTGCAGATATCACCATATGCATTGCAAAGGCTATTAAGTCATTTGAATAAATGAAGTTGAAATTGTTGGAGTTAATTCAGAAGTTCTGCATTCACTTTTCTTTAATAGGGTTATTTGTTTGATTGTAAACTGTCATCTGTGACAGTTATTTCTGTTTCTCATTCTTTGCTGTATTAAAACACATTCTCTGTTTGTTTTGTAATACAAGTTGCATATTCAGATTAGATCTTTTCCACTCTCTTTCTCTTTCTCTGCACCCGAATAGAAATATCACTTAATTGTATCTGGAACCAATTTCGAAAGCAAATAATAATATCCAAGTTAAACATTATTATTCTAAAGTTCACCTTCAACATTGAATATGATTGCTTTGTTAGAATACGACCATGGGCTTAAGAGCATCAAACTCTTGCTACAGTTGTTCTTATCTTGAAGAACTTCTTCATGTGACAAATATTTATTACACTTATATCCATGAAACTCTTCCTGATGTTCTTCCCTTTTCTTGCCTTGAATTTCTTTGTATTTTATTTTTGCAAACTTGATCTAGCTTTTGTTTTGTTTCCCTTTAATGTGGCAAGCTTACTTGACCTCACATGGATCTTTCTCTACCACTAAAAACAATTGACGTTATGCAGAATTTATTTTTTAATTTGCAGGGTTTTCTTCTCCGCAAATCAATTTGTAGAAGTTTTTTAACTCTCCACAGTTGGAGTCACAACAAATTATATGCAGAAATTTAGCGGAGGTTTTTTACCTTCTTTGTAACATCCCCAAAATATGTGTATAATTCATATCAAGTGGAATGCAACATATTATAATAATAGAAAGCAGTCAAGAGAATTATCAGATGAAGTGTATATAATACANTCATCCAAAATATGATGTAAGCTCTACAGATGGCATAGAGTCTTTCAAAAGAAGCAAAAGAAACTAACACTAAGTTATGTACAATAGATGATAACTGAGTTACACTACTATGCAGCATCAGCAGTGTCTGAGATATCTGGTACATCTAGAAGTTGCTCCAATGGGGCTTCTGAAACCTCTGCTCACATCCAATTAGGATGATCATTGCAAAAAGGAAACAAGCACAAACAAAACAAACAGCAAACAAGCAAGGGTAAGCTAGAATTCAAAAGAAAATACAAGTCAAATAAAAACCAACTAGGAAAGATTAGACATACAAGTGAGATAATCGTAATCGAATAAGGTTATCAGGTTATAAGTTTTAGTTTCATTAAGTGATGTTAGACTTAGACTCGTCCGGACCCGGAATGAATATCGAGCTATGGCGGGTCATGCACTTGTGGTGGCCTCTACTGCTTTGCAAAGCCATTGCCAATGGGTTTCACCCTACCACACACAAGGTTATCC
>NC_028357.1:32653806-32687639 GCF_000741045.1 Vigna radiata var. radiata
CTCTTCTCTAAGTGAGATTGAATATTCATTAGAGCTTTAAGGGCAACCCCCAAGACTGAGCTACCTATATTCATTCCAGAACTTAACTTGAATCACTCATTCTTGGCCCATATAAAATGGAGACACCCAAGATTGAGCTTCCCATATTTATTCTCAACATTAACAATGATCTCACCTAGAGATCTTGATACTTAACTCTTTGATTCACCTTTCAAACAATGCCAACTTCACTTACTTTGATTTCTTAATTGTTAGACATTTTGATGTTAGATTGATTCAATTGCATACACATCTTACTTAGTTAAGTCATACCATACTAAAAGGAATTATACAATACAAGTACAAATCATACATGAATCATACATCAAAGTACAATAAACAATACAACCATGCATCACAATTCAATTAAAACCTAAGCAATGAAAGTAACTAAGGTGATCTAAACCTTGAAACCAGAGAGGTCCACGACTTAGTACTGGACATTTCCACAACTTGTGGAATTATCACGAGAGAAACAGATTTGAAACAGAGAAGTCCACAGGCGGATTGTGGATTAGTACACAGGTCGTGGAATTGTGCAGATTTTCTGCAGAATTTTGAGGAACTCACACCCTCAAAATTTGTTTTAGGTCCTTGGGTGAAATTCTAACCTTCCTAACACGAAGTAGGGATGATTTTGGACTTGTTTGAGGTTTAACACAGGTTTCCTAACACTAATTCTAAAGATTATGCATAGATTTGAGTTCCAATTCAACTATGTCATGAACTTAGTGACTTGAATTCTGATTTACCACTTTGCACATGCTTTTGACCAGTTTGATGACACTAACAAGTCAAAAATAACATGCCTAGACTATCCCAACATACTACAAGTGCCCTTGACCCCAATTTCTCAAATTCACTACCTCACTTCCTCTCAAGGAACCTAAAACCTTACCTAAACACTTGGTTTTCTATCATATTAACAATATAACATAATTTTCCACTTCAACCACTTCCAACATGTCCAATCCAAGCAATTTAACACATCTACATTCAATTCATAGCATCACACATGATTCATACCAATTCATAAGCATCAATTTTACAATTTCACAATTTGACATACATGAACCTTTGATTCAACATGCAAAATTTCAAATTTTAGAATTCCAAACAAAACCCCCAAATTCCTGCAACCTAAATTCCCAAAACAGAAAAAAAAAATAATCCTAAGCTTCCCTTACCTTTACACGCACGACGAAGCTTACAAGATGATTCAACTAGCCCCCTTGCACCAAGAGAAACTTAAAATACCTAAAAATCATCATTTGGTGATGGAAGACAATTTCTTAGAACCTAATNGAAATTAAAATTGAAAGGATGCACAATGGGTTACATGCAATCAGATTTATTGCATGATCAAAACCCTAAAATGAACTGAAAAAGGGAAAAACACTTACCAGAGGAAAACGCTAAATTGATCGGTGGGATTTCGAGCTCTCAACGCTAGGAATCCTTACACACTTCCTTATTGTTGAGAAGATGATTTAGTGAAGGAGGATTTAAGAGAGAAGACAGAGCACAAAGAAGAGGATTTTGGTCTTTAGAGAGAGAAAGTGTTTTTCTGAAAAACTGAGTTAGGAATCGTTCTAAAGTTCTATTTATGTTTTAAAAATATATATAGATATTTTTGGGTTCTCACATTCTTTATTTCCAACTATTTTGTTCTAGAAATTACCTTTGATTTCTTTATTTTTCTTTTGGATTAATATCCTATTCAATTTGATAATTATGGAAATTTTAATCTTTCTCGTTTGTATTATTTAGTTTATAGATTTACTACCATTTTTTTAAGTTATTCCAATTAACGTAGGCCAATCAAGACGTTTATGAAGCTTAAAACAATGTTATTTTTGTAATAGAAAAACCAAAGGTTATTTTTTAAAAGATAAAAATAAAGTTTGGGTGATACATAAATATATAATCAAATGGTTCTTACTATGTAATAAATAGTACACATTAATATTGTTAGTTCAATTTCACAAATATAATTTTATTGTATAATTAAATTTTTTGAAAATGACATGGAATCATTTTCAAAAGTGAATTTAAGTTTATAAATTAAGTATAATTTAATATATTTCTAATTCATATGATATTTTTAATATTATGGAATAAATTTCAACAACGAGTTGTAGAATTAGAATAAGTATTTGTAAATGAGAAAACATTTACCTTTATATTTAATCTTCATGTTTAATTTAATTGAAACAAAAGATCAGGTTGACCTAATTTTCTTTCTACATTAAGACAAGATCGTATAGGAATCCTTGTTTTAAAGTTTAACAATAGTGTCTATAAAAAAATCATGTAGAACAACACACTAAACATTATATATGTGTAACCAAATTCTAAATAACATATGTTACTTTAACAACTCTATAAATAGTCTTCACATAAAGGCTATAATACATGTATGAAGTTAAATCCTAATGAATAGGAGTCGGCAAAAAATACTGAACTGTAATGTACTATAGTTAATTGTACTATATTATACTAAAAAAAACTGAATCATTTTTACTATAACTTAAATATACTGTTTTATGGTTCAGTTTTTAAAAAATGAACTTAATAAATTGTCGGTTGAGTTAAAATTCAGTTAAATAAGTAAATGTAATATCATAAACTTGATATCGTAAACTTGATTACAAATTTTTAAAATTAAAAATACTAGTTAAAAATCATAAATTCAGATAAAATTTACATGAGCATCTCGAACACCCTCTAATTAACTGGGATGGTGCAGCACAAGCAACATTTTTTGTACGTATATATTAGGGAAAATTGAATCAGAAATTATTATCAACCAGGAAAATAAATGCGACACAACTTACCATAAAGTATTAAACTAAAATTCTAAATATGTGATTCTAAAAATAAAAGTAAATCAACTTTTTCTTTTAATTCAAGTGGTGAAATAAACTTTATTTTTCATCCAGTATGAGTTCTGCATAAAATAAAAGTATTTTGAAAATTTTATTCTTATAAACAAGTGTATTTAATTGGATCTTCCATTGTCCAAAAGCTTTAAAAAAACCACTTTCTTTACCAATGAGCCATGTTTGTTTATATTGTAGTTTAAACATAAAATTCAGTTAGTAGTTTAGTTCAATTTATATTGTAGTCTAGTACAATTTACAATTTAGTTAGTAGTTCAATTCAGTTAATATTGTAGTTTAGTACAATTTACAATTCAGTTAGTAGTTCAATTCAGTTTATATTGTAGTTTAGTACAATACTGTTCAGTTCAGTTTGATAAAATAAAAAACAGTTCAGTTTGTCTAAACTATTTTACAATTCGGTTTAGTTTAAACAAATTAGTTTTTAGTTCAGTACAGTTTTTAGCATTACAGTGCAGTACAGTTCCATTTGCCCACCCCTACTAATGAACATCTAACATTTTAAATGCATATACAAATAGTAATTATTTGTCTATTATCTTGTTTTTTCTTTATCTGTGTAGATCAATAAAAGGAAAAAGTTTTATTCATAAGTTCTACATTGATTCGAAAGAACCACTACCACAAAATAAGCTTTTTTAAGTGTGTTATTTTGGACTTTCTAAGTCTCCTTTAAAACATATTGGATTTGATACTTAAATTTTAAGTCTATTGTTAACCAACAGACTTAAATTTTAATTGTGTTATTAACCAATATATTTAAAATTTAAGTTTGTTATTGTCCAACAGACTTAAATCTTCGTACAGTTGTAAATAAAAATGGCATTATGACCATAAAAAATTAAAATTTTCTTTTTTTTTAATTTTATTTATTTAAACATTAAATCAATACTTGAAATACAATAACTATTCCATATCAAAATATATATTTCCAATTGTTCAATTCAAGTACATAATAAAGAGCTCCAAAGTCAAAATAAACATCAAGACGTCTAACTTAATATTTTTAGTCTAGAGGAAGTCTAACTTAAACTTTTAAGTATAAACACAACCTAAACAAAACTTAAACAACACCTAATCAAAATCTAATCTCCACGTTGGAGAAGGCAACTTGCTCATTCATTTGTTATTTCGGCAAAGGTCTTCTTCAATATTGGTGATGGAGCATTGAACACCTAAAACAAAGAACGTTATTATGTAGTGGCATACCTAAAATCGTAGAATTCGTGCGTTAGTTGTAACTGCTTACAGTTGTCAAATTACCATAAATTCATGCCTAAATGATAGCTTTGATCCAATATATCATGTAGTACCCATATTCCCACAGACTAATCTGTCTATTGCACCAAAATATATAAAAAAAAAGGAAAATTCATATCATATAACTTGTACACAAAATAATTAATTTAAAAATTAAATGATATCTCCTCTTAGGATATATAATTTGAACTTGTTTTTGTTTGTTCCTTTGACATAAAATGTTTGTGTCATTTTGGAAAAGTTTAATATAAAATGTTTAAGATGACATTTTGGAAATGTTTCCTCCATGCTTTTGTCTGCCCTATCCGTATAGGCAATATAGATGCATTTGGAAAAGCTACATGTACATCATCTACGACAAAGTCAATGTTACTAAGTATCAAATCTTTTTGAAATCTGTCTATATAAAGAAGATCACATAAAGAAAAAAAAAAATTTATTGATTATACTCTTATGTTATCAAAACATTTATTATATTACAAACAAATACTACATTTAAAAATAAATTCATTTTACTAAATTATAATTTTTTTTACATTTTAAAAATTAATTTCAATAATTTTTTTTTAATTTTTTTCTCTTTATAAACATTTTTACGATTAAATATAACATTAACAAATATCATTTTATATTACTTTAATAACTATGGGCATTTTGGTAATTTTCAATTTCTAACAATTAAACAAGTTTTTTAAATCTTTCATATCAATCAAATTCTAAACTAATTCTCACAAAATTTACTTCCAAATACACTCTCAATTACTTCCAAATCCACTCAAATAAACAACAAAAAAAATTTACCTCAAATTCATTCAATCATTCTTTCCCAAATCATCTTCTCCAAATAAGCACGGAGTGTTTGGGGTGTAGGAAAAAATTTGTGAAATGCTGAAAGAAGCCACCATTCAAACCCAATGACCACTATCAAGTAAAATTTTTTGAATGACAGTATGAAAGTTTGGGTAACTATTAATCATAAGAACTAATAACTACTTCACCATAGATTAGTGTGGTGGCTTCATTAATGTTGGATTGCCAAACACCTAACTAACCATATTAATAATTAATTAATACAATATTTAATAATATTAAGTACGTAACCGTTGACAACGACACAGTAATCTAATAATCACGTAATCATAATGTAATATTTAAATATTTGTTAATTATTAATTTTCCTAAAATGGTTGGTTAATTCCTTTTAATAGAATATTCTTTTTCTACTCTTTTTTTTATAAAACTAAAATATAAAACATGATAAAGATATTGAAATAATATCACTTTAACCAACTATTTGTTATATTAAACATATTCATGTTACTATGGAGAAACAAAATAATATGAAGAAAAGATAGAAAAATTCATACGTAATGAGAAGAGAAGGGAAATAAATAAATAAATAAATAAATAAATAAATATATATATATATATATATATATATATATATATATATATGTCAGATCTTATATTATATTCTAATGTTACAAATGGAATACAAAAATGTAAGCTAAAGGTTAGCTATACAAAAATGTAATATTATACCATGTTATTCCTATTTTTGTTAGCTAAAGGTTAGCTATAAAAAAGGTTAGCTATAATATTATATTTTTGTATAGCTAACATAGGAATATCACTAAGATCTTATTTTATGAAAATGATAAATGTCTACCTTTTTTATAGCTAACCTTTTTCCAATTCTTATATATTACATCTAACCAAAAATCATTCCTTATATGGTTTACCTAATTTGGAATGTCTAAATACTTGAATCGTATATTTATGTTTCTCTTTTTTTAAATTTAATAACAATGAAAACCTTCCAAGCATCCTTTAAACTCCTATGTTAGCTTAATTTTATGAAAATTAACTAAAGTCTTGAAATCAATTCAAAACAAGTTAGGATTTGTTTATAATCATAATATTGTTTACTTTGGCTTCAACCACAAAGGTTGTATCATAAGTGAATTGTAACACAGTAGTCACAATTTGTTTCTCAATACACTAATTAATAATCACGTACAGTACATTTGACAAATAATATTATTGTTCTCAATAGTACATTTAGCATATTTTTTATGAGTATCATGGCTAAAATAGAATATTTATCATTTATCATGTCGGATTTTTTTCTTGACGTAGGAAGGGTAACTAAAGAGTTTTTGTTTTTTTTTTTTTTTTATATGTTTGTTGATTTTGTTATATATGGATTGGAAAAATCCCATTGTCCTCGTTAATAAATTCGTCTTATAAACAAATATTTTTTGATAAATCAATTAAATCAATTTTATATTTTCAAATGGTTAACGAGATGAGTTGAAATCATAATACTTTTTCACCCTTTTTTTTTCTATCTTTATCACGAAATAATCTTTATATATGCCGAACTAACAATCACGTAATTATAAGATAATAATAATGATGTATTCACTAATATAGAAATGGACTTTTACCGTATTTAATACTTTTTTATTTTTAAAAAACAGAAGCATAATACGTCATGGTGGCGTATTCGAAAATTTAGCAAGCATATACCTAAGTCTAAAAGAGTCTATGACATCAGATATTTGAAGAGCTAAAGTCGTACACCTCGCAAATCTCACTGCAAAACTAACTATCTAGGCTCACACCTTTTTTAACAGAGTCTATAGCCTTAAATACTTACAGAACTGATGTCATAAACCCTGCAAATCCCTCTCCAGAACTTACTTTTCATCCGACTCATTTTTGAATCGGGCCTGTGACCTCGATTATTTACATAACTGATGCCATATACCTACAAGTCCCGCAACAACACTAACATTACCTTGAAAAGTGCTTTTAAATACTTAATTTTTTTCAGGGTTTAGGCAGCGGTTGGTTTTCGGTCGGTGCCATACAACGTTTATGCCTCAATTTTCCAAAGAACAAAGGCCAAATAATTGATTGAAATTTCAAAACTGCCATTGAAATTTTTATTTTTTAATTTTTTTCAGAGGCTTTAGGTTGGAGTTTCTAGTAAAATTTATGCCATAGACCCCTTATTGCTTTGGTTATTTTTATAACCGAGACAATATCTCGTGCCGGGGTTAAAATTTCCAGATAAGTAACAGAGAACCACCCTTAGGCAACTCTTACTTAGAAGAGCTAATGGAGAGAAGACATTTGTCCTTGTTGATGTCACCACCGGTGTGGCATCCAGTGTAAACTCAGATGTCTTCAAATTCTACTTAGGAGTATTGACACATGATATGATATCCATCCTTACACCATCATTCAATCATGTGTATGAAATTGATCAGAATATGATATAACTAGACTTATTGGTAAATTAATTAATATTATTCCACTTATAGATGACATTAGACATTCCAAATGTGACAAAACTTAAGAATAATTGTTTATCCTCGATTGCCAAAAAATTTTGGGATTTTAAGACCAAATTGACTTTCAGATATATCTTCGGAGCAAAACATAGTGAAACTCCATGTGTAAAACATAAGACAATTGATGAAAAGACTTGACACCAATTTGTACAGATTCATACTTCGGAGGCATGATAGGTTAGTTTACTTGAAATCATTCATTTACTCATTGACAATTTTATATGATAAAAACTAATTAATTTCCTCATTGATAGCAAACAAGGACAAAAGTATAAGGTATAAGTGCTCAAAATAAAAATCTTCAATTTAAACCCTTTAGTTGTCCCTATTTATGTGGGGATTTCCTATTTTGATTCCCTTCTTATTAGAATCCCCAATTGAGTCCTTATAAGTGCTAATTTGAATCAATTGAGTCCCTGCCGTTAAATTTAGTTCATTGGGTTAAGTTTTATATGAGTTGGAAATTTGACATGGTAAATTTATTATATGTTGCATTAACACATATTTAATGGAATTTTACGTGGCATTAACACAGGGCACGTTGACCATACCAAGAATCCCCTCAGGTACTGTTGAACAACGTCCAAAATACTCCCTCATCGCCGCCGGCACGTCCGCCCCCACCGCTAGTGGCGCGAAACTGTTCACCCACGCCTCGTAGTTGGCCTCCATTTCCGAGAACAGCTGCTCGATCTCTCTCTGCTTGAATCCCCCATGGTAGTCCTCGTCGTTCAGAAATCTCACAAATATTCTCACACATTACATCCTCCTAAATTCTTTTCGCTCAATTACCCTTTCAATTCCACTGCTTTTCGTGGATGAAACTTCAACACTCCTAAATCATGTTTTCCTTTTTATCTCAAACACCTTTCTCCAACCTATTGTTAAACTAAAGACCAGTATCAATTACACAAAAAAAAAACATATACTACTACGAAATTGACAAGTTCGTTGAATCTTACAAGGTTAAGTAAATAAAAGGGTTTTCAAATTTAATCCAAACATAGCAGTTCTACAAGAGCAAAATCGGCTCATCCAGATTTAAAATTGGAGACTGAGTACATAAGCGGTAGCAAATTGGTGAATGAATCAATGTATCTGCGTTTTCCTGTTCGGTGTTGCGAAGATGGTGTAGGTGCGATTAGGGTTATGAGTTTGTGAAATTTTGGATTTCTCTACAGGTTTGTTGTGAGACGAGGGAGGTTGTGCGATTTTGGATTTCTTGGCTGATTGATTTTCTACTCGCGGTGGTAGATGGTTTCACGGTGGTGAAATTGTTGTAAAGAAAAAACAGTGGTGAAAGGAGATGGAGGCGCTGTGGCGGTTCTAGGATTGCCCGAATCATGGCCATGAATCTAGGTTCCCTCTAGTTGTTGAAGGTGGTGGCAGATGATGGGTTTCTGCGTTGCGCAACAACGACATTGAGGCGCAACGAGATGGTGGATGGACGAAGAAGGTGGCGTTGATGGTGGCGGTGCAACGAAGGTGCTAGTGGCGTTCTCATGGTGGCTTCATGATTGCGGTGGAACAAGGTGGTGACGACGAGACTGAAGGTTTCACAGCTTTACAACGGCGACGTAAGGTTTGCTGGCGGCGGCTAGGGATTCACTCTTAAGGAAAATTAGGGTTTTTGCTGTTGAGGGAGATGATGCTAACATGGCAGGAGTGATATGGCAAAAACTGGCCACGTCAACGTCCCGACTCATTAAAAACTTAACTCCGTTAACTAAATTTAACGATAGGGGCTCAATTGATTCAAATTAATACTTATAAGGACTCAATTGGGGATTCTAATAAGAAGGGAATCAAAATGGAAAAACCCCACATAAATAGGGACAACTAAAGTTTAAACCAAAATCTCCACTTATTATATCTTGGGGTATACAAAGCTTGAAGAGAAAATTATCAAGAAAAAGTTAGAAGGTAGGGCGCACCTTGTGAGGGTGACTTTCCTCAACTTACCTCATCACCTTCTAAGAGTGACTCTTCTCTTTTTTTTTACCTTGTCTTAATATCTTTCGGTTGATAAACTAATGTCTATTATTTAAAATAATCGTTGTCGTAGGTCTTATGCTACTTGTACCCGTAGGTATTCGTTGTCCATAAAAAATTAAAATTAAAACTTAATTTATATTTTATTAAGTTAAATTTAACTAAAATTAAAATTAATTTATATTTTATTAGATAAATTTAATTTAATTAATTTTAATTTGTATTTAATTTAATTTATAATATATTATATTTTATATATTTTTTTGTAATTTTATTTAGATTTTATTTTAAAAATTTATAAAATATATATATTTTTAAATATCTGTGTGTTTCAAGAGATAACGAGTAGATTTTTTTGTTGTAGATCGAGTAATGGATAAGTAATATCCATGCTTAATCCATTGTCATCTTCGTGTGGGATTCACAAGAGAGTGTTGTGTGGATACCAAAGCAGGGTGTGATATCCGTGATGACCCAATGTCGACTGGAGTTGAGACAATTGTGGATGGTAATGTTAGAGGAACTCTTAAAATATAGCATTGCTTTCTCCTTCGTTTTGCTATTCCTTTTCTTTTTTCAACACGAGATGAACGTTCTCCTAACATTACTGCAATAAAACTGTATAAAAAAAATTGAAACACTACATAAGATTAAATCACGTTTATATTTTGAAATAAAGTTAAATAAACATGTATATTTATAATGATAGACATTTGTCAATAGGGACATAAAAAAAGTGAATGTAAAATTTACCCATAAATAACTTTGTATTTCAATTTAAAGTTTGGCAAAATACAGGGATCTTTTAATAGTATGGACTAAGATTCAACAAAAAGGAAAAAAAGATCGTTAATGAGTTTAGGGATTACAGTTAGTATTTGGAAATGGGGGAATATTTATATTTTACGTTTAATTTTATGAAAAAAAAATATAGTTTCACCTAACTAACCATATTAATAATTCATTAATAGAGTATTCAATAATATTAAATATTGACAACAACTCAATAGACTAATTAATAATCCCGGACAGTACAGTTGACAAATAATATTATTGATCTCAATAGTACATTTAGCATATTTTTTATGAGTATCATCGCTAGAATATTTATCATTTATCATGTGTTATGTTGGATTTTTTCTTGACGTAAGAAGGGTAACTAAAGAGTTTTTTTTTTTCTTTTCTTTTTATGTTTGTTGATTTTGTTATATATGGATTGGAATAATCCCATTATCCTCGTTAATATATTTGTCTTATAAAAAAAACTTTTTTTATAAATCAACTAAATGAATTTTATATTTTCAAATGGTTAACGAGAGGAGTTGAACTCAATAATTTTTCACTTTTTTTTTTGTCTTTATTACGAAATAATCTTTGTATGCCTAACTAATAACCATGTAATTATAAGTTGATAATAATGATGTATTCACCAGTACAAAAATTGGCTTTTACTGCTCCCTTCACGCCGAGATATAGACATCTCGTGCGTGATAGTAGAAATTGGGTGATCCAATAGTAGTCCGACAACGGGTGGAATAGAAAGAGAAATGTCCACTTAGAACTCGCTAGGATAGGCTTTAACCATGACTCTAATACTATATTAGAGTGTGGGTTTTTAACCTAACTCAACCCCACAGGACCGGCTTGTAAGGTAAGGTTTGCACCTCACTTATATATTATAAATTGGCCTTATCTCTAATCGATGTGGGACTTCCAACACACCCCCTTCACGCCGAGGTATAGACATCTCGTGCGTGATAGTAGAAATAGGGTGGTCCAATAGCAGCCCAACAACAGGTGGAAGAGAAATGCCCAAGAAAAAAGAAATATCGCTAGGATAGGCTCTAACCATGGCTCTGATACCATATTAAAAGTGGACTTTTTAAGCATAACTCAACCTCACAAAACCGGCTTGTAAGGTGAGGTTTGCACCTCACTTATATATATATATTATAAATTGGCCTTATCTCTAGTCGATGTGGGACTTCCAACACACCCGAGGTATAGACATCTCGTGCGTGATAGTAGAAATTGGGTGGTCCAATAGCGGCCCGACAACAGGTGGAAACAAAATGCCCATTTAGAACTCGCTAGGATAGGCTCTAACCAGGCTCTGATACCATATTAGAAGTGGGTTTTAGGCCTAACTCAACCCCACAAAACCGGCTTGTAAGGTGAGGTTTGCACCTCACTTACATATTATAAATTGGCCTTATCTCTAGTCGATGTGAGACTTCCAACACACCCCCTTCACGCCGAGTTATAGACATCTCGTGCGTGATAGTAGAAATTGGGTGGTCCAATAGCGGTCCGACAACGGGTGGAATAAAAATGCCCAAGAAACAAGAAATATCGCTAGGATAGGCTCTTACAACAGGTTTTCTGATCCTTTTCTACTTTGTCTTTGTTGTCGTTGGTGGCCTATGGCCGCCGCCACCGGCGGCTCCCTAAAAGTCTTTTTTTTTTTCATCTCATGTCTTTTATCTTTTACTTGTTCATGGATGGTTTGGTCATAAACTTTTTGTCATTCACGATCCTCTTCGTTTTTATTTTATCTTGTTCAACACAGGACGTCGCTCCTTCCTTTCTTTTTGCCTCCCATGGCCAACAACAAATCTTCGTGTATTAGCAACCCTCATGAGCCATCAAAACCATTCACTTGCATCACCCTTAAAAGTGTCACCAAGCTTCTACCCTCAAATTACCTCACCTGAAAACTTCAAGTTGAAGCTCTTCTTGATGGTTATGATCTTCTCAAATATCCAGATGGATCCTTTCCTGTGCCGCCGATGACGATCCCCCACCGTTGTACCCCTAACTCCTAATCCTGCTTATCAAACCTGACTCTGATACCATATTAGAAAGTGGGTTTTAAGCCTAACTCAACCCCACAAAACCGGCTTGTAAGGTGAGGTTTACACCTAACTTATATATTATAAATTGACCTTATTTCTAGTCGATGTAGGATTTTCAACACCGTATCTAATATGTTTCAATTTTTAAAAAACAAAAGCATAGTATTATACGTATTAAAAAATTTAGCAATCATATAGACCTCGGTTCAGAAAGATCTGAAGTCTAAAATGTTATATGACATCAGTTATTTGAAGAGTCAAAGCCATACATCCTGTAAATCTCACTGCAGAATTAACCTTTAAGCTGACACCTTTTTAAATACAGTCTATGACCACGACTCATGGGGATATATATATATATATATATATATATATATATATATATATATCAAATCTTGAAGAGGATATAGATTTTTTACTTCTTTTATATTACTTAAATGTTTCCAATGCAAATTTTATTCTTCAGACGCAATTCCTAAAATGGTAATGAAACTCGTGGAGATTTCAGGACTTAGTATCATTTGTGGAGCCTCCATGGGTATTTCAGCAGTTAATACTTGTAAATTATTTTATAAAAATGCATGGTGCTTCTGAGCGTACGTGAGTTTACTATTGAAGTCAGAATACGTATTAGACTCTGAACGATTTAAAATGCATGATAGAATTGTACAACCTACACAAATATGTTTGAGTACCACATGTTAAAAATAGAAAATTATTTACAAAATGTTATAATACATATGTTAGCTTTGTCATTTATTGTTTTTTGTTTTGTTTATTTTGATGTATTTCAAAATATTATATTGATAATAATTTTTTATTGACACATTGAAGTAATTAGTCTTGCTTTTGTCTTTTCATATTTTTCCAAATATTTTATCTTTTCATTATTTTTCTTGGAGCCTGTATATGATTTAAGGCTATCATATTTATAAGATAATTTAGGAGTTCTTTGATTTTCATTAACTCTTGTTTACGAGTTAATAAAACTTCACTTATTTAGATATTTTTTTATGAAATTATTAAATACGGGGTGTTAAAGGAAAATTGAATAAATTATTAAAAAAGTTCTTCAATTCAATTCAACATAGAGTGTTTGTTTGAAAAGCTTTTTTTATTGAACAATTAAATAAATTATTAAAAAAGTTCTTCAATTCAATTCAACATAGAGTGTTTGTTTGAAAAGCTTTTTTTATTGAACAATTAAATAAATTATTAAAAAAGTTCAGATAACACTTGTTTGAAAAAGTATTCTCTATTAAAAAATATAAATAAATTATTAAAATAAAAATTCAAACCAATAAACAACACTTGTTTGAAAAAGCGTTGTCTATAAATGACTTCAATAAATAAGTTTGTTTTTTTTAAACAAGCGTTGTGTATAAATAACCATTAGATATCACGTAATTCTGACACTTTTTCATTGAAAATATTTTTTATTTTTATTCATATTTTGGAATTATTAAAAAAATGTCATAGGATATGAACGATCTTATCAACATAAAAAACAAATGAACGATTACACGAGTACTTATGATTTTAAAAAAGGTTATTTTATTTTTTATAATTTTATAATTTTTTTATCATTTTAAAAAAAATTAAGAAGAAAAATAGTTTGAAAATCTATGATACACATATATAAAAGAATATAATAAGACAAAAGGAAAATGAAATAAAAATATTGTAAAAAAACAAAAGGGAAATTCATAACATTTGAAATAGCAAAAATAATGTAGTAAAAATGGAATAAAGAAATATGTGCTACCTTATTGAAAAATGTTAAGTGAATGATGATGCAAAACCTCGTTCGAAACAATTTGTTTATGAGCATACATAAAAGATGACAAGGTCGATGTTGGATAGTAATGAATGATGATTCTTTAAAGTAATATAGTATCTTATCGAATGTATGAGACAGAAAAAATACTTTGTCCGATAGATATGAAATATCAAAAGATTAAGGCATGTTCTAATCATTATATTTTATATTGAAAAAAGTTTATAGAGTTAAGAAGTTATCAAGTGTGGTTTGTCATATTATAAGGTCAATGATATTGATAAGAAGAATATTGATAAGGTCACAAAGCCCGACTCTCTTTCGAAGGTAATTTGATATATAGCAATAATTCCAAGGCTTGTATTGATACATATGTGGTATATATTATTCTAACTTATCTCATGTTTGTTTTGTGTATAACAATATTAAACAAAATTACATTTGGTTAAAAATCTTGAAATCCACTAGCCATATTTATAGAGATTTACTACAAAAAAAAACCCAATTTTATTAGGGTTTTTTTTTTTTTTTTACATTATTGAAGGTTTTAACCCCATAAATACCTTTCCCACAGTTACATCAACCATTGAGAAAAATGACATCATAACTAACAACAGGAGTTTTCAAAACTGTCGATAATTACTTAGGGTTTTCCAAAACTGTCAGTAATTATTGAGGATTTTCCAAAACTGTGAGTAATTAATGACGATTTTTCCAAAACTGCTGGAAAATCAGTTTTTTTTTTAAAAAATAAAATTATAACCATTAAGGACAACCTCAACATTTCCAGTATATTAGCATGCCAAATGCGACTATTTAGTGAGAGAGAAGAATTCTCTCGGGAAGCATTCAACAAAACAAAAACTAAAAAAATGAAAGAAATGAACCTATGCAATGCATACAAAGAACAATAAATGACTATAAACACTGTGTGAATCCATGTCATTGCTCTTGAGGATGTGACCAATTAGTTAAGATCCTATCCTAAAACATGTTCAATAATCTAATTAACGAGCAAGATTGGCTGAACTCCAAATGGAGCTTGGGAAGGTTGTCCAACAGAACTTGTTTCCGGGGACGAGTTTTGGTTTCTGATTCTGATGTTCCTCAGATCAGCAACGAACCCTGGTTTCGAAATTTTAACATCTTTCATATCAATGTTGTTGGTGAACTTCTCGACCACCTCTGACATTCGTGGCTGAAGCTTCACTGTTTCTTGCACACCAAGTAGCCCCACCTTCAAGAACTTTATGGCCTCCTCTTCTGGAAAATTCTTGTTCAACATGGGACCCACCGGTTTTAACATATCATTAGATTGATAAGCTGCCCACGCCTGCAATTGTAATAATCTTCAACTTCAAACTTCAAATTTCAAACTTCAAACACACAACCACCACATTCCATTTTACCAAACCATAAACAAAAAAAAGCCCATTTTAATTAGTCCCTTTTCCAACGCCACAAAGCTAAAAGCAATTATGTGTTTGTTTGACTTCAATTTCATTTCATACCTTCTCCACTATGAAACGTTCAATGTCTTGATACGCATCCACCACTGCTAGGCCACTCACGATTTGCAGAAGTAACACTCCGAAGCTCTAAACATCATATTTTCTTGAAACCTATCCGGAATTGGCATATTCTGGAGCTAGATAACCTCTGTTGATTTATCAGAACAAACCCCTTTAGTCATGGCATCAAAAGGATTCAAATTAATTAATCAAGCTAGTTCCTTCTTTTGTTTCTTAATGTTGTAACTTACAATGTCCCTACAACACGAGTGCTGATGTAAGAAGCTTCGTCTCTCACCAATTTTGCCAAACCGAAATCCGAAACCTTTGGGGTGAAATTCTGATCAAGAAGAATATTTTTGGCTTTGATGTCTCTGTGTACGTTATGAGACTTAAGCTCTTCGTGGAGAAAGTCAAGTCCCCGAGCCACTCCTATGATACTTCCCTCCTTGTTTCCCAGCTGAATCTCATTCTTCTCTCCTCCGAACCTTTCAATCAAAAACAGAACCATTATAACTTTTGCCTCCAACTGCAACCCCTAAATTGGAAACTCAGAAACACATAACAGAAATTAATCATACCTAAGAAAGTTTTGTAGAGGTTGTTGTTCTCCATATAATCATACACCAAATACCTATGAACACCTACCACGCAACACCCTTTCAAACTTACAAGATTTTGGTGCTTGATGTTTGCAAGTGTAGCCAATTCCGCCACAAATTCCCTCTCTCCTCGCATGGATTCCACCTCAACCGAAAGCACCTTCACCGTCACAAGAGAACCATCCAGAAGCCTCCCCTTCACAAGTCAAAATCCAAATCAGTCTCTCAGAGCATAACCCCTTGGTTAATTTTTTATGAAATCACATTACATCTCAATGCCCCCAATTAAGCAAAGAATAGACTTTTCAAAAGAACGAGATCTTCGAGCTCTCTAAGTGTCGTGCTGTGCTGCTTTTGCGCTTCTACGATGATGACGAGCGGTGCTGGTGGACAACGTCAGTCGTGTGGAGGAGGACAAGGAGGATATGGACCCGCAGGTCGGACACGAATGCGTTGCAGAGCTTGGGAAGTTGGGATCGGTGAAATCTAGGATTTTGCAAAGGGTAAAGGAGGAGTTTGGAACTGAAAATCAGTTTATAGGATGGGGAGGGTTTGGGAGAAGATGAAAAGAAAAAATCAAGTTCCACACTAAATGAAGAGGAAGTGAAAAGGGGGTTTACAGTGATTAGTCCGAAATTATTTAAAAATAAATAAATAATTGTTGGGAACGGTTTTTACTTATAAACCGCCGAAATTATTTGGAGTTTCAAAAACCGTCGGAAGATAACTCCTCTTAAAATGTATTATTTTTATAGTGATTACTACGATACAGAGAGACTCAACTGAGATTCCTTTAGATGTCACTATTTTTGCAAAGATAGCAGACTTCATTGTTCATACATAAATATAACTAGATGTAGATTTTTACAGGCATTGAAGAGTTAAACATATTTGTTTTACAGTTATAGATGATATAAGTTTAGCGTCCAAAATAATACAAGGCGTTGTTTCAACGGCAAACACTGATTGTTCTACAACTATAAGAAATAAGGTAATGAACAACATTTATAACTTTTCAATGATTTCAGGCAAACGACAGTGACATATGTGATTTAATAATACGATGATGATATTTTGACAACACTTTTTGACAACGATATATATGTCATCACTTTATTGGTCTATTTGAATTTATATTTAAAATAATGTTTAAAATGGACCAATTACAAACTACCACGTATGCGTGGTCAAAAAATTGTTAAAAAAGTATTGCTAAAAAAACTTTTTCCTTAATAATATTAGTAATAATACTAGAACACTGTATGAAAATAAAAGGTTACATTTTGATCAATATTATTGAAACTAATTCTGACGCAATCTTTTTCCGAAATATTGAAAATGACCTCAACTTGTTTCTTCAATAGAAAAGTGTCATGTGTCTTCAATTCTAATGTTCCTCTAAATTATGATGAATGGATATAAACTTGGAATCTCTGTGCGGGTTACTTATAGCTTTGGATAATTGCTCTGATACTTCCTTTTAATATGGTTTTAACTTTATATCACCCTTAATAAATTTTTAGCAACTTAATAATTCAGTGCCTAATGAAATGTATATATTAAAGAACCATTTGGTTTGAAACAAGGAAAGCACTTATTTATTAGGTCAGTAAGAAATGAATACAGTTTTCCCTTGAAAGCACTTAATTTGAAGTATGAAATGAAGGTTAAGAGAACATCATCAGCATATAAAATATTTTGTATTTATTATATTTTTTTCTAGGACTATTTTTTTCCATTAGTTGGATTATTAACGTTTAATTGTTTGTATGACTATAATTATTTATGTTTCTGGAGTTGTTACTTGCCTATGGCTAACTGTTATTGTTGTGTACATTGTGATGGTAAATTAAAGGAAACTTTTGTGGAAGGTCAATTTAAGTAATGGCCTTACCGTTTTGGTTTTCTTTTCTATGCATTTCCCTATTTGTCCATATAGTTCTTTAGTTGACTTCCACCATCTTCATGTCTAAATGTTGTTTCTTTCTAGATATCATCGATCAAATTAGTAAAATTGTAGCATGCCGACCAGTTCATTATGGGAAGTTATAGGACTTGGATACTTGTGCAATGGTGGTTCATAAGTTGGAAGTTACCTTGATAAGGCTGTGTAACACAATTAATGTATTTATTATTTTATAACAGCTGATACATAGTTAATGCCTCAATAATTCAATTTATATATTGTTGTTTTTGTGTTATATATTTGTTTTGGCATTTTTATGGATTTTTCATTCCATTTGTTGGCATATCAATAATGCTAGAACCATTACAAAGTGAACCCATTAAACTTCTATTTCAGCTAACCTTAGATTGTTCTAGCAAAATCACGTTCTAAAGTGCAAGTGTTTTGTTTATCCCTTTTCTTCTCTGCAGTTGGTTTCTAGCTTAAACCTGTCTTTTAAATTAATCTTACGACATCGATATTTAATACAAAGTTTCATTTAAGCTAAGAATTCTTCCCCATTCAAAAATATTAGCAAGAAAGGAATATTATAAGTTGTGGGATGCACATTATATAAATTTTATTGGTGAACAGTGGTTGCACATTTGGTATTGAAACAAAAACGTTATCTTTTATACAGGTTATTGTTAGAAAAAGCAATAAAAAGTATCATTTTTATACTGATTATTTTGATAACATATATAAAAAATCTCACTTATATATCATTTATGTTCGCAGCAAGTATAAAAAGTCTCCTTTTTTATATTTGTTATTGGCAGAATAGGTATAAAAAAGCTCTTTCTATACTTGTTCAGAAAACAATAGGTATAATAAGTGACATTTTTTATACTTGTTCTCATCCTAAAATGTATAAAAAAGAGATTTTTTATACCAGTTCTTAAAATAACCAGTATAAAAACTATTCTTTTTATACTTGTTCGTGAACCGGTATAAAAAGTTGAATACTGTCTATATATGTATAAAAACCAATATTAAAAGCCTTTTTTAATTGGTGTAAAATGTTTTTTTGGAACATAATGACACTTTGAATATTAAGGATGTTGCATCGATCTTACTAAGATAAAGTAAAAGACCAGTTGAAAATAGAGTCAACAAAATGGGTCACCCGTCCTGTCCTACCACGAATTGGTCACTTAGTGAGTTAACCCAACCCGACTCAATTATTAGTGAGCCAGAAAAATTCAAACCCGGTCTGACCCACCACGGGTTGATGGGTAAATGGGTTGAGTCACTGGCTCACTTAATTACAATTTTTTTAAAATAAAAATAATTACAAACTTTCTATAATTCAAATATAAACAAATTTCACTCTCAAATTTCACTCCCAATATCGGGGTTTAATTAATTTTGAAAATAGGGAACTTAAATAATTTTTTCAAGCAAAAAAGAAATAATAAATATTCGTTTTATAAAATTAAAATTAAATTTTAATAAAATAAAATTAGATAGGGGGGTTGGTGGGCCAACCCGGCCCACCACGAGTTCAACTCGCATGAGCCGGGTTTAAATGAGTCGGGTTGAAATCTAACCCGCATAAAAGAAAAATACAATTTTTCAAACCCAACCCGGCCCGAACCCGTGGTAGGCCAGGTTGGCCTGCGGATTGTGACCCGTTTTGACAATTCTAGTTGAAAATAGACGTGTACAAATATCACCTTCACATAATTTTGAGAATGAATTCCTGTCATTTGATTGTGTCAACATTGATGATCATTTTCAATTTGATTGCGATGGGAGCAATGAAAACTATTTTGGTTCTATATTAAATGGACGAGACCTTTGGATATGCTCAAAGTATATAATGACAATTTTAAGCTCATAAATTCTAACACATTTGTAAATATTTGTTTGGATATATATATTTTTGACTAGTGGAAGATTGTTAGTAATTTGGGTAATATATATATATGTGTGTGTGTGTGTGTGTGTAAAATGTTAATAAACGTGTTAAAATCTTTATATTTTATTAGTCAACTTTATAAAGTTATCGAATTAAGTAGATATGGCTAATGGTATACATGTCATGAAAGGTATATAGTGTAAAGACTAACAATAAATTTAATTTGTTAAAGAGACCGAATTGAAATTATTAAAACTTAGGAAAAACAATTGACAGAGGTTACATAAAGGGGTCATGGTCCCCATCTTTGAGTACACTCATATTTTTCTATTTCTTTCTCTTTATCTCCGTCAGAAGAGAAAATACAAAAAAAAAAAAAAAACATAAGGTGTTTTACAAAGGAAAAATCAAAGACCAATTAAAGATTGATTACTAATTATTTTCAATGACCAAGCTTTCAGCTATACTTTTATTGGTTGTTATGAAGAAAATTGAGAGCTTGTAAGGGTTTATTGTTTGTAATTTATAAATCTATCAATTTTGGTTATGGAAAAAAGAAAGTTGGATATTGGGCATGGAGGAGATAAATTTTTCAAATGGTTGATAGGGTGGGGAAAGACAAGCTATGTATTAAATTATGCACTTTAATATTATTATTCACTTTCAAAGACATGATTTGATTATATATAGTTAATTTTATTTTTTAATGGCATTACTCAATTTAAGAAGTTAATTTAAGTTTATAAATAAGAACTATGAATCATAAGAACTAATAACTACTTCACTATAATATATAATATATTAGTGTGGTGGCTTCATTGTAGCCGGCGCCAATATTGGATTGCCAAACCACATTAATAATTAATTAATACAATATTCAACGATATTAAGTACGTACAGTGTTAACCATTGACATTAACACAATAGTCTGATAATCACGTAATCATAATAAGTATTCATATATTTGTTGATTATTAATTTTTATAAAATGGTTGGTTAATTTATTTTTAATATTCTTTTGTATATAAAAATAAATTATTAATTAATATTTTATTGAGTAATTTGTGTATAAAAGGGAAGGTGGGATTGGTGTGAAGTAGAATAAAAAGTTAAAGTTGAAATTGAAGGAGGCATAAGCATGGGTTCTTTCTGTGAAAGATGGATAATTGTGGGATTTGTGATTGCTGTTTCCTTCTCATGCATGATGGAGAGAGCAGTAGAAGCACGACATCTCGTGCATATTCCTAACCTTCCAAATCCATCAACATTATCACCATCACCATCCTTCTCACCATTACAACCATTGCTATTTGCGGTTTTTAATTGCAACTTCTTCGGGGTCTGTCCTTCACCACCACCACCACCTTCAACCACCACTGCCCCCTAAACTAAAGGATACTTGTGCCCTAATCTCCACTCTCCTTTCCATTCATCTCTCCCTTCCATCACTTCCTTTCTTTCATCTTTAATAAATGATTATGTTTAATAAATGATTAGGGCATTCTAATAAATGATATATATTTCACTCATACTTTACATATATCTCTATGTATATCTCATGTCTTCTTTCTTTTCTCTTCTACATGCTTATTATCCCTAGATAACTTGTATTCTCGTAAAATATATATCCATTTGCCAAATCGTGATGATCGGTAAAATAAGCAATTCAATCTATATAAGCACGTACAATAAGTTAATTGTTACATAATTTAATTATTATTTCAGTAATGTAAATAAGCTTAATCATTCTTTATAAAAAAATATTATTATCTTCATTCATATGTTTTTTATTGTAAGACTGATGTAAAAACGCTCAATTTGATAAATTGATGACCAACCCTAAATGTTTCACAAATGTCCTAGGATCTACAAATGTTCATTTTGAAAAGATTTCAAATGCAGTCGTGCGTCAAGTAGATGCAATAGAAAATAGAAATGAAATACTACGTTCCCAAACTGAGATCCTATGTCGCACTCCGACATTCACATATACAGATGGCGATATATATGAAATGTTGAGTGTTATGAGTATTGCTGATGAAAACTTGCTCGAGCAATGTTATGATTTCTTATGTGGAAACCCCACATGTACAAAGACGTTGATGGGACTTCCACCACACAAGAGATACAATAAGTTATGTAAAATGATCTTGGGTGGTGACTGTTAAAATGCCTTAAATAATTAGTTGTATTACTATTATACTATTATATGTACCTGTTTTGTAATTATGACTTCTTGGTTTTTAACCACCTTCAATTTTTGAGTTATGGTTATGGCTCATTAATGGTTTGTCTTTGTTTGTTGTTATTATTAATATTGAATAATTTGTTATGATTTAAGTTATTATTTTTATTTATGGTTTTGTTGAAGTAATTGCTAAATGGTCTCATCATCAACCAAAAGGCCTAGAAAAAGTCGTAAGGGAAAAGAAACCATAACTGAGCCAGAAGTTGCTACCTATGTCAGACCATATGTTGCAGAACAATTAGATCAGCGTCGTTTCTTCAGTCACAACCATTAGATGGAAACTTATGCAGTTGATTTCTACACAAGAAATATAGTTGTTTCAAAAATTATGAATTTCGAATCATTTGCCGGTTCAGGCTTATATTTTCAACATCATCTTCTATTTCAAGGAATGGTTGAATTTTTGACATTGCAGAGACCCATCTATCCGAATTTGATCAAAGTCTTTTATTCAAATTTGAAGATTTCTGGAAATGGATATATTCTCACTAAGGTCAACAAGAGAAGAATTAGATTGAAACTTGTTGATTGGTTGAATGTTTCTAATATGAAGTATGATGGTCAAAAATCGTGTTATTCAAATATCCTAATATGATGACTCAAATGTGGGAGGGGGTACAAGACTTGCAACACAAAATGCAGGGTATAGAACAAATGCAGTTACGGGTTCAGCGTATTGAAGATAATATGGCAAACTTATTGCTCGACATGAACCGACAATTTGCTCACCTGAATCAGGATGTTAACTTAATTCTTCACCATTTAGATGATTAAGTTGCTTACTATTCTGTGACTTTATTACATGACTTATTTGCTTAAATTGACTTATGTGTTTGATAACTTACATTACCTATTTTTTAGTTCTACTTGCTTTGAAATCAGTTTTCATACTTTTATTTATTGTCAACTTAATGAACTGCAAATCAGATGGATTGTATAGTCATTGATGAATTGGAAAAATGAATTACTCAAAGAACAAGACTATGTGCAATTCTTGAACGACACATACAGGCCATGGAGCATCGAAATTTGCTGTTAACGACTAGGATTCAATCATCTAATTCAACTTCAGAACAAATTCATAACTTATTACGGACTATGAACATTCAAGATGATAATTTATTCATATTGTGCTTCAACTTTCTATCTTCACATCCATCCCATACAAGACATTTAATAGGGATGCCAATACAATATTGTTTCAATAAATTGCTTACATACCTCACTGAAGCAACTTCATCATAAACTATTACAAATATTTTTGTATGTTATGTTCGCACTTTTTTTTATGTCATGTAATATTCTAACTTCGTTTAATTATTTGTTTCTTCAAAATTAATCAATCTCACTTCCATAACAAATAAATTCATACTACTTGGTAGTAAATTATATTACAAATAAATACTACATTTAAAAATAAATTCATTTTACTAAATTATAACATTCTTACTTTTTAAAAATTAATTTTAATAATTATTTTTAATTTTTTACTCTTTATAAACATTTTTACAATTAAATATAACATTAACAATTATCATTTTATATTACTTTAATAACTATGGGCATTTTGGTAATCTTTAATTTCTACCGATTAAACAATTTTTTTAAATCTGTCACATGAATCAAATCCTACACTAATTCTCCCAAACTTTACTTCCAAATCCACTCTCAATTACTTCCAAATCCACTCTATAAACAACAAAAAATTTACTCTCAAATCCCCTCATATTCATTCAATCACTCTCCCCCAAATTATCTTATGTGAACAAAGCATTAAAGATATGGGAGTGTTTAGGGTGTAGGAAAAAAATTTGTGAAATGAAGGAAGAAGGCACCATTCAAACCCAGTGACCAATCGCAAGTAAAATTTGTTGAATGACAATATGAAAGTTTGGGTAACTATTAATCATACGAACTATTAGATTAGTAGGGGTGGACAAATAGAACTGCACTGCACTACTAATTTGTCTAAACTGTTTTTTGTTTTATCAAATTGGATTGAACTGAACTATATTAAATTGTACTAAACTACAATATAAACTGAACTGAACAACTAATTATACTAATTTTAAATTGAATTGTAGTAATTTTAAACTGAATTGTACTAGTTTTTAAACTGAATTCTTTTTTATTGAAATATATTTTAATATTTATTTTATTTTATTCATGAGTGTCTTACAAATTAATTTTCTAATTATTTGATATTATTATTTTCTATTTTATTTATATTTCTTTTATTATTATATGTGTATGGAAATTATTTTATTTTTTATTTATTTTATTTTATTTTATTTATTTTTTATTTTTTTATTTATATTTATTTTGTCATGAATATTATTTTACTTTTATATTTATTTTTTTAATTTTTTATTTATATTTTTTTTTGTTTTATATGTGTATATAATTTATTTTATCTTTTTATCTACTTATTTTATTTTAAAATAATTTTTTATTTATATTTATTTTGTTGTCTCATAAAATTGTTTTATTAACAAATTATTTATTATTTATATTTTATTATGTAAAAATTAAACTAATATTTATTAATAAACATTTGTTATTTTTTTTTGTCATTTGATATTTCTATAATATTAATTATTTTTTCTATATTACTATTTTTTTATGATATTTCATTATATAGTCATTTAATAAAATTTAATGTTAAAAAAATATATATTTAGTTTTAGTCTGTAAAATACTATCATCTAAAAATAATAATATTGATATTTATTTTAAAGTAAGTTGATTTTTAAAATAAATAATTATTTTAGTATGTGCGCTTACACATATTTTAACATCATTAAAAGTTTTTTTTAACATAGTTTTACATATTTAGTAATATGTTAAAGAATATAATATATTTAAAGTATTATTTTTTATATAGTTTTTTTTCTTTTATGATTTCTATTACTTAATCATATAATAAAATAAAATTTTTAAAAAAATATATTTTACTTTTTTAACTTAAAATAATATTATTTAAAAAGTAATATATGTTTATTGATAAAAAAATATAAATATTTGTGATAAAAAAAATTTGTCTTAAAAAATTAATTATTAATAATTTTTTATGTGAACTGTTTCTTTTATTAATATTTTATTATTAAATAACGTTTCTTTGGCAAAACAAAGCATATAAAAGAAGTTAGAGTAGATACAGTTCTCATATAAGTTGAGTTTAAAAAACTGAATCATAAAATAGTATACTGAACTTCCAGTAAAAATGGATCAATTTTTTTAGTATAGTTAAGTTATTTTTGCCGAGCTCTATTTATTAGTGTGGTGGCTTCATTAATGTTGGATTGCCAAACACCTAACTAACCATATTAATAATTAATTAATAGAATATTCAATAATATTAAGTACGTACAGTGTTACGTTGACAACAACACAATAATCACGTAATCATAATGCAATATTTCTATATTTTTGTTGATTATTAATTTTCCTAAAATGGTTGGTTAATTCCTTTTAATAGAATATTCTTTTTCTACTTCATCTTTTTTTTTACAAAACTAAATTATAAAACATGATACATATATGGAAATAATATCACTTTAACCAACTATTTGTTATATCAAACATATTCATGTTACTATGGAGAAACAAAATAATATGAAGAAAAGATAGAAAAGTGATTCACCCGTAATGAGAAGAGAAGGGAAATCAATGGATTGTGAACTTAGTCATTGTAATATTTTCACAATTGTGATATATATATATATATATATATATATATATATATATATATATATATATATATATATATATATATATATATATATATATATATATATATATNTATATATATATATATATATATATATATATATATATATATATATATGAGATCTTATATTCTAATGTTACAAATGGTATAATGGTTAGTCTTCATAAAAATGATAAATTTCTAAATTTCTACCTTTTTGTATAGCTAACCTTTTTCCAATTCTTTTTATATTACATCTAACAAAAAATCATTCCTTATATGGTTTACCTAAATTGGAATGTCTAAGTACTTGAATCGTAAATTTAATAACAATGAAAACCTTCCCAGCATCCTCTAAACTCCTATGTTAGCTTAATTTTATGAAAATTAACTAAAGTCTTGAAATCCATTCAAAACAAGTTAGGATGTTGTTTATAATCATAATATTGTTTACTTTGGCTTCAACCAGAAAGGTTGTATCATAAGTGAATTGTAACACAATAATCACAATTTGTTTCTCAATAGGCTAATTAATAATCACGTACAGAGTGACAATCTAGTTAAAAAACCCTGCAAGACAAGACCCTGACATTCCATATCTACAATTTGATCTCATAAAGGTGTCAGTCAGACTATTAGGGATTTGACCTCGATTTTTAGGGAGTCCAAGGCCATACACCCCTTGCTAAATTATGACATTCCACATTTACAGTCTTACAATAAATTTGACAGTTAGATCATCAGGGATTTGACTTCACTTCTTAGGGTAATTGAGGCCATAGACCCTGATATGAACAAATTTTAAATATTTAAGTAAAATTTAAAATTTAACAGAGGATTTGGCCTCGGTTTAACCCTGAACCGAGGCAAAAAAGTTGAAAACATAACCTAAACAAAACTTAAACAACACTTAATCAAAACCTAATCTCTACGTTGGTCTCCTTCAATATTGTACACCTAAAACAAACAATGTTATTATGTAGCGGCGTACCTAAAATGGTAGATTTCGTGCATTAGTTATAAGTGTTTACCGTTGTCCAATTATCATAAATTCCTGCCTAGATCATAACTTTGATCCAATACATCACGTAGTACTCATATTCCCATGTACTAATCTATCTATTGCACTATAATAAAATAAAGGAAAATTCATATCATATAACTTGTATGCAAAATAATTAATTTAAGAATTAAATTTTATCTCACCTTAGGATATATAATTTGAATTTCCTTTTGTTTGTTCCTTTGTCATATAACTTGTCCACAAAATAATTAATTTAAGAATTAAATGATATCTCACCTTAGGATATGTAATTTGAACTTGCTTTTGTTTGTTCTTTTGACATAAAATGTTTGTGCCATTTTAGAATGTTTGACATAAAATTTTTAAGAAGACATTTTGGAAATGTTTCTTCAATGCATTTGTATGCCCTATCCGTACACGCAGCACAATTGCATATGGAAATGCAACATAGTATCTGACCTCGTACCAAAAGGTTACACATCTACGACAAAGTCAATGTTACTAAGTAACAAATTTTTTTGAAGCTACTTATATATGGAAGATCATATGAAGAAAAATAAGGAACATTCATTGATTATACTCTAATGCTGGCAAAACTCTTTTTCACTTGTATTGTCTAAGCTCTTTGAGAAAGAAAAGTCATTCTAACAAGTTTTTCAGATAAACTTTGTATTGCTCCAATATTCTATCTAAGAGATATTTTATCTATACTTGTTTTTAGAAAAACACTTCGGTATTTTTGTATAATCAGAAGTGATTTAAAAATACTTATTTGTATAGGTCAAAGGAATTAAGTAATATAGTCAATTGGACTATACCAGGAATGGTTATACTGGATGTAAACTAAGAATGGTTAAATTTGATGTAATTTTTTCAAACATTAGTGTAACACTTTAAGAGTGTTTCAAGGAAAGCTTGACGTAGATAATTTAGGGTGAACTAGTATAAAACAAGTCTTCTCTCTTGTTAACGATTTAATAACTTTCTAAACACTTTATCAAATCTTTAAGTGTTCAATATTGCATAAGAACTATTTAACCCCTGCAAAGAACGTCTATTACAAAAATTGTGAAAAGTTTTTAAACTCTATTTAATCCATCCTTTTTAGAGTTTACCAGTGATTTTACCTTATATTTCATTCTGACACCAATTATAATCCTACATATTATATATATTTTGTGGATTTCAAAATCCCGTTTCGGAATTTCTTAGATTTCGAATTCATTTTTGTTTTTTTTTTTTGGATTTTGAAATTCAATTTGAGATTGTTCAGTATTTTCAAATTCATTTTCTCAAAAATTAGATTTCGAAATCCAATTCTAGATTTTTCAAATTTCAAAGTTTAGTTCTAGAATTTATCGGATTTCAAAATGTGATTAAGAATTTTCATGAACCAGATTTATGATATTTTGAAAACTGATTCTTGATTTCCTTTATTTTCTAAATCTAGTTTTGGATTTTCCCAAATTTCAAAATCTGGATTTTCTCAGATTTTTTAATCCGGTTTCGGATTTTTAATATATGAATCCTGAAATCCAGTTATTTATTTTTTTAATTTCAAAAGCTGATTATGAATTTTCTGGTGTTCCAAAATTTGGTTTCGAATTTCTGAATTTTGATGTCTGATTGGGGATATTCTTGAATTTCAAAATCTAATTTTGGATTTACTCGAATTTCAAAATACCACTCTGGATTTTCGAAAACAATTTTCGACATTCAGTATTATATTTTTTTGAATTTTGAAATATGATTCTTATTTTTAAAAAGCAGATTTTGGATTCCAGTTTTGTTTTTTTTTTTTTTTTATCAAAATTCAAAATACGGTTACATGTGGATTTTTTTATTGAAGGTTTAAACCCTCATTTGGTCCTCATATTTGTGTGTCAATCTCAATTTGGTCATGGTATTTTTTTTTATCTAAATCGGTCCTATTACTTGTAAAAATGAGCCTCTCCGTTAAGTAATAACTAACACCGTCTGTCTGTGATGACGTGGTGCATAGAAAATTAGCTTACTTATAAAGATTTATATACGTGGATTTTAGTATATAAAATAAAGCTTTTGACGTTGAATTAAGTTTTATAATTTAGATTTTTTAATTGAATCATAAAATAATAAGTGGGAGGAATTAGGGATTTAACGACACGAAGGGGATGGCGGCGACGCCTCAGTCAGAATGCTTCAGCTCAACCCCTCCTCGCTCTCCAACCACCATCGGAAGAGCTTCCCTTTGGCTAAAGTTTTTATACCAACGTCGTCGTCGACGTGGAAGGCCGCCGATGAGCTTCCCTCCGATGCGCTCACCTTTCTTCTTGTTTTTCTGTTTCTCTTAGTAGCGTCTACGAAGAGGTCGCACGAATGCTGGGCTTCAAGCGGCAGCGGAATCGTGGCGGAACAAAATCACCGACAATCATCGACCTCCCCTGTCAGGGCGGCCTCGCCTTCGTCGTCTAACGCCTCGGTTAGAAAGAAGATAGTGAGTTTAGGAATCCGGGTGCGAGAATCTCACTATGGTGTGGTGTGTTGGTATTGATGTAAGTGTGCTAACAGTGTTGTTTTGATGAGTGTAGAAGCAGAATGGAGGAGCCAAGTTTCGACCACCCAAAACGACGACGTCGAAGCCGTCTTCTTCGGATGCAATGATTTGGGTTGCGAAAGGGGTTTTGAGTTCCAAGGGTGTTGGAAAGTTGATTGGTTTGGGATCGATGCCTGTGAGTGGGAGGAACATTTGGTTGATGAATCAAATGGGTCTGATTGCTGGTGATTTGGGAATGACGAATTGCAAGGCTAGCGAGTTGCCGAGATTTGATGATTATGCGCAATGCATTTTGGCAGAAAAATCTTGCGGCCAAAAAGGTTTCTCCTTTCTCTTTCTTTCTCCCCTTCGTCAATGCCTTCTCCTCTCACTCTCATAACAAACAATCCATATATGACAGATTTGGAGAGGCTAGACTTAAAGTTTCTGAAATGGGGATAGAGGTAAGTTACCTCTGAGTTCTCAACAAAGGATTTCTCTGTTATGCCAGGATTTTAGCAATCCATTTGATCTGTTCGAATCATTGTTTGAAGGCATGAATCGCAGTGCAGGTTTCTGATTCTGTAATTTCTTATTTGCAGGTTGTCTGCCTCTATATGATATTATCAATGGATATTTCATTCCCTTTTTGCATTTTCCTCCATGGGTGAGTAAGGCGAGTGAAGAGGGTTGTTTCCGGAGAAGACGAAGAGAGACGGTGGACTCATGCTGGCGGCGAATGCTGACGGCTAAGGATACGGTTTTTGTGGAGAAGACGAAGTTAATGGGTGGGAATTTTTTTTTAATGGAATTTTTTTATGGTAAGAATTTACTTTTCCATGTGTAATTAACACATAATCCATTTAATTTAATACATAATGCCATATCATTTTAAAAATAATACAGTTCGGCATCTTTTAACCCTAAGAGAAAACTTAACCGAGAGGGCTTAATTGTTTCATTTTTACAAGTAATAGGATTCAATTGAGACAAAAAAAAATACGATGACCAAATTGTGATTGACACACAAATATGAGGACCAAATGAGGGTTTAAACCTTTATTGAATTTTAAAAGCTGGTTATGTATTTTGTTTTTTGGTTTACTAGATTTCAAAATATGATTTTTGTGAGTGCAAATGAGACAAAAGAGGTGCAAGATAAGGGTGAGATGCAAATGAAGTGTCGTGACAGTTTCTCAAATAAGGTTTTAAACCTTAATCAAAGTCAAAACCTGAAAACTGCCAGGGATAATTTACAGATATTGAATGTTTGGGATGCTGGAAAAAATTTGTGGAAAGCATGAAGAAGCCACCACTGAAAACTAATGACCACTCTCAAGTAAAATTTGTTGAATGACAATATCAAAGTTTGTGGCCGTAGATGTAGTTTGGGATAACTATTAATAATGAGAACAATAGGTGGATAAAACGAATTGAACTGAAATTAACGGTTAAAAATTTGACTGAATTAAAAATTAATTTGTCTAAATTAAATTAAAATGTAGTTAAAATCAACTGAACTGAATTATTTTTTGTTTTATCAAACTATAATGTATTGAACAGTACTAAAAAGAATCTCATAATTAACTATTAATCATGAGATTCTTTTGATTATGTTTTATTATTTTTTGTTTATCAAACTGTAATGACAATTATGTTACTTTTCAAACCGTAGCTATTGGCATTCCAAAATATTTGAAGCAAAACTTCATTACATTGCAATTTAGTATACCAGAAAATCTATGCAACTTATGTAACATTCACTCTTACATGTCCTAGCTTGCTCTTGATAAAATTAACCTTTAAACCTGAACCTAGTTTGAAAAACCTAAGACTGTTCTTCAATGTTAGAATGTTTTGAACCTTTGACACACAAAAATAGTTTCAAATTAAGGCTTGTGAAAAGGTGCTTGGCATACCTGCCTCTAGTCCGTCACCTGTAAACATGACTTCAAAAGATTTCTATGTTAAGGCTATGATGATAGTGATAGGTACATCCCTAACATGACAATTATCACTAAGCAATTTGGTATTCAGTCATTACTCTTTTTAAGCCCTATGTATTATTCAATAGAATATAAACATTCATCTTAAAATTTATTCTTTTGGATTTCAACTTGGAAATCAAGGAAACCTCTCGATCAAGATGCTACCCTCTAGTATTAACACCAGACATATTTTCATGACATCGAGAGAATTTTCAAAATCGGCAAATTGATTAAGTTTTTTGTGAGATTCAGTTTATTTTTTTTATGTGAACAGACCATTGATAGGTAGAAAAATACACATGCTACACTCATTGTGAAGTTATAAATCACAAATAAAATATATATGTATAGTTTTTGAATGAAAATTCTTCCCCTTCCTTCATTTTACTCCTTTTTTATTAAAAAGTAAAATAAGTTAGTGAAGCAAATAGATAAGGAAGTGACCAGTTTAATATTCATCATGTTTACATTGTTTAAAAACAAAAATTAAATTTAAAAAAAAAAAAGTATCAGTGACGATTTAGTAGCAGAATCAAGATTTTAAATGATCACAAATTGAGTCAAAGGTTCAATCACTAATATATTTATATTTATTTAAATATTGTAATTTGATATATTTTAATCAGTATGATATTTTTATTATTATGGGATAAATTTCAACAAAAAAAGAAAGAAAGAAGATGATTGTAAAGAGTTGAAAATTTTCAGTAAGTTTTTGCAAATGAAAAGACATTTATATTTATTTTTTACGTTACGGAGAAAAAATAGTCATCACTCTTAGAAAATTTGTTGAATACAGTGGCAACTTGGGTAACTAAGAAGCATTAGAATAATAAAACTACTTCACCATACAGTAGCGTAGTGGCTTCATTCCATATTAATGTTGGATTGTCAAACACGTAAGAAACCATATTAATAAGTAATAAAAATACTAAACATGTGCAGTGTTAATTAAGGAAGTTGATTTGATAATTTGAAGTGTATAAAAGGGAAGGTGAAAGTGTGTGGAATATGCAGAGATTGAAGAAAACATAGATATGAAATTTTGGGTTTTGTGATTGCTATTTCTTTCTCCCTCATCATGGAGGGAGCACTCGCAGCACGACACCTCATGCAAACATTCGATATCCCCGATCTCCCCGATCCCGAGCCCGAGCCCGAGCCCGGGCCCGAACCCGACTGCATAATGTTTGGTCAAACCCTTATATGTACCGACAACAGGGGACTCAATGGGGTCAGGTTCTTAGAGGATATCTGCGAATTTCTCGGGTTGCTTTGCCCACCACCAAGAGATTTTCCACCACCAATAGATTTTCCACCAAAAGATTTTCCATTCGGTTTAACCAACGATATCCCTTAAGTTGAAGGATACTTGTGCCCTAATCTCTACTCTTCCTTCCATTTCATTTCTCCCTTCCATCATCTCCTTGATTTCATGTTTAATGAATGATTAGGGAAATCTAATAAATAATATATATTTTATGTATATCTTATATCCTCTCTCTTTTCTCTTCACCTTCTGCTTTTTATCTTTTCTGTAATTTCAGTACTTCCTCTATTTTCTGCATTTTCTTCGTCTGCTAACTTTAACATTCTCCAACTTAATTATCATGCAACCACCTATTGGTAGCGTCAACATACAAAATTGTAAAATGCATTTTGTTTCATTATATATTAAAATTGTATGCTATATAAAAACGGATAATTAATTATTTACGTTTAACGTTAAACTAACAATAATTAAATATAAAATACATAAAGAATGATTAAAATGTATCAAGAGTTCAAAGCTAGCATATATATATATATATATATATATTACTAAAATATATTAAGAAATTATTAAAATAATAAGACTTATGTTTTTCAATATTTTATTTTTTAAAATAATTTAATTCATTTAGACACATTATTCTTTTGACTGTTACATAATTTAATAAATATTTTATTTATATATTAAATCAAGGCTTAATTGTCACCCAAAGTGCTTGAAAATATTTTACTCTTTTTGAACCTTAGCCTTAAATAGTATGTGAAACCTTGTCTTGTAAATCTTTACCTTGAGTTGGGATGAGCTTAATTGTATGCGATGAAAAGGTTCAAGTTTGGGGTTGTACGGGGGAAAATTGAAAAAGCAAGTAAAAGGCATTGAGCTCAATTGTTGTGAAAAGAGAAAAATTCATGAGAAAAAGAAAAGAAAAGGAGAAAAGCATGAAGATGAGCTCAATGAAAAAGAAAAGAA
>NC_028357.1:32687662-32697573 GCF_000741045.1 Vigna radiata var. radiata
TTGGTGAGAGAGTTGTGCTTAATTGTTGAATATTTTGATAGTTCTCTTGACTCAAGGATTTTGCATTCTAGAAAAACCAATTTTTCTTGTTAGCCCAACCTCATTACAAGTCTTGAAAAGTCCTTTTGATGACATTTGCATGTAAAGATGTTGATTGTTTGAGATGAATGGCAATTTTGTTTCATGCGACTTGTGAATAATTGAGAGTTGGAGTGTCACCTTCAACACTTGAGTGATTGAGTGAAACACTTGCTTGGTATAATTTGTTAATTTTCATGAGTACATTTTTGCTTAGTGGATTGATCATTCGTAGTGTATAACATCTATTGTGCAATCTCTGGGTTGAAAGCATGCATGCATCTTATTTTGGATTTCACTGAGGATATTGAATTGAGTGGCAATTATAGAAAAACTCCAAATTTCCCTAACTTCAATCTAAGGAACATGCAATTATAGAAATCACAAAGAAAAAAAAATGTTATAAAACCCAATAAGAAAAAAATCACCTCATAAAATTTCTCTGGTTTTAAATAGTTTGTGAAGAAACTTATTTTTTTTTTTAAAATATCATAGAATAAAGAGCCTAAACAAACCTAATTCTTTTATGTAAACTATATATTCAATTAATTATTATGTGAAAATTGCTGTAGACTATGATAACCAAGCACTTAATTACCATAAAATAATGTATCTAATATTTCATGTACATACCTGTACCAAAAACGATATATTTTTATTAAGAGAAACATGAGATATTGAAAAATAATTTCATAATTATATTATTTAGGTATGAAAGTATACATTCTAGAATATAATCTTTGTTGGAATGTATAATTTTTATATTTTAAATTATATATTCTAAAACTTAAAATGAAAAAAAAGATAAAATTAGGATTTTTAGGTGTGCAGTGATGCAGGAAGAAATTATGAAAACACAGGAAGAATCTTTAACTTTAAGCATGTATAAAAGTTTATGTTAGCATACTTTTCTTTCCAATTCCCATAATCTAATTCACGTGCTTCTCCATCACTCTACTCAATTATGATGTTCAAGGTTCATACTCTGTTTTCCATGGATGTTCACCTTCAACTACACTAAATAACATGAAAAATCTTGTCAGAAATTTTGGTCCAGCACAACAAATAACACAAAACTTGAAACACAAATAAAAGAAGGTATAAAGACGGGACTCAACTTTTTCAATGCTTGAAAAATGTTGCATCTGTTTGATAAAATTTTCTGCATATGAATGAGTGATTTATACAAGTGGAAAACTGGTCATGCTCAGTACACCAAGTATATTCATACGAATAAAATTTAGAGAAGAAAATAAGTGAAAAATAAAGGCAAGTGGTGCATACACAAACAAAAATATAAAAAGAAACACAAATATCTGCAAAAGTAAATGCAGATGTGAAATTAAAGTGGAACAATTATACATAATATCCTTGTAGTCATGCCACATTACAGTCTTATAGCAAATGCCTTATGGTTATGAGTTATGAAGCACAATACACAATGATTAAAGGATGATAACTCTGGTCAGATCGATGTAGTAAACTGTGGTGAAGAGGTAGGTAGCAAATATCAGGGAAAACACAAACAGTTGAAATTTGTTACAATCAATTTATAAAACAATGTTCCAAAACAACTAACAAAACACAAAACTTCAAAATCTACTTACATTGTTTTTACATGGAACCATTTTTAGTTGTTCTAATTCAATCAATCAAACATTAACCTAACATAAAATACAAAAGGAGATAATATTAACTTCAATGTAGTTGCTAACAAGAAATCTATCGGTCATAAAATACGATAACCAATAACAGAGGACATTCAAGTACTCGTGAATACAACAAAAAAAACTACCTAGAAAGTGTGGGAATACGTTTTACCTTTCGATTATAAACCAATAAACGATGCACAGATACTGAACAACAAAAAAAACCTATCCTTTCACAGTTCTTCACCACCGCACCCAACACCTTCAGGCAAAATAAACGCAAAATAAAGACAGCGAACACAACAACTAAACGCACAATAAAGATATCGAAAAAACCTCTCTTTCGACAAAACACTCCAATGGTTGCACAAAGCCAAACTTCCCCTCACCCTCAACAATGGCGGATAGAGAAACGTCGACCCAACCACAAAGAAAAGGGGACTTCGATAGAGCTTGCGAGAGACTGATGATCGATAGAGCTTGCGTGCAATGGCTTTGTTTTTGATAGAGAGCACTCGGCGTTTTTTGAGAGAGAGAGCACTGAAGGAGAGAATGAAGAGAGAGCACTAAAGGGGAGAATAGAGAATAGATCCTAAAGCGCCAACAAGTTTCACTGTCCTAAATTCTTCCAATAATATCCTCCAACTTAAATTATATCTATTTTAAAAATTCAACCAATGAGACCACGCCAGCTGTCGTTGGCAAATCGTTGTCAAATTTCTGTTGTCAAAGAAACATTTTCCTTATATAATATCCAATACATCTCCTTAATTCAAGTCACTTAAAAACTAATACTCCTATTCCAATTATGAGAAAATCAAATCTGTCATTTTTGAGTGCCTTAGTAAATAGATCACCCTACTTTTATTCACCATATCACGGAGAAAATGGTACTTCAAGTTAATTTGTTTACTTCTTCGATGGCTTATAGGATTCTTGGCCAGACTTATAGAAGATGTGTTGTCCATCTGCAACACAAATGGTCTCTCGATCTGCACCCTCAAATCCTTCAAAACTTCATTCAGCCAGACACCCCGACACATTGCATGACAACCAGTTACATATTCTGCTTCACAACTAGATAGCTTTTTAGAACTCCATGATATAGCTGTTGTGTTCATGAAGAAAAAATTCCCTGATGTGCTTCTCCGTTCATCTTGATCTCTGTCGAAATCGGAATTAATGTACCCCACCACCTTCAGCTCGTCTTTCTTCATGCCATACGGAAACAAAATACCGTAGTTAGATGTTCCATCAGTAATGATAGCGACATGTAGGAAAAACGAGGGTGGCTGGTGACACAGACTAAAGAGTGAAGCTTCGCACAGAAAAGGACGGAGGCGCATTGCCTTTTCAAAGAACAAGGTCAGACTCTCTAAGAAACAAAAAATTGTCTTCCCTTTTAAATCAAATATACTCAGACATTTAGCAACGGTCATTATCCGTCCATAATGACGCATTAACTTTACCAACGGTATTATTGATAGATAATTTACGCATATATTTAACCAACACGATTACTGATGGACATTTTCATCGTTAAGTTAGTTTATGTAAACTGCCGGTAACATAATATTATCGGCAAAAAAAAATCGTTGATAAATATGCATCGATAGTTGTAGTATTTGTTGAAGTGAAAAGTTATTAAATTGTCAACTTGTATATATTTTATATTATATAATTCAAGTCATACAGTTTTAGTTAGCTTGTTCGTTATTCTGTATCTATGCATTGTGTATAAAAACTCAGTTGCCTATCAGTAAAATGCAATGCAGCGTATTTCTTTTCTCTCTATATAAATATATTCTATTTCTTTCTCTGTCATTTCACTCTTCTGCATAGCTGGCCTCTAGACTTTTATCAGTAGTGGTATCAGAGCCAAGTTACGAAGAAAGAGACGAAGTGTGCTCGTGTGTTGGATACAGTGTCGTCTGGATTCAGCTTCTTCTTGAAGACCCACTTCACTCCAATGATTTGCTTTCCAGGTGATAGATCAACCAGCTTCCACGTATTGTTTCTTTCGATTGATCTCATCTCTTCAACCATTGCCTCCTTCCAGATTGATTGTGTCATAGCATCTTCAACACTTAATGGTTCGCTTCCAGCCATCAAAGCCAAGTGTTTTATGTTTCTTTCTTCATCCATCGCAGCATCAAAGTACACCTCATATTCTGAAAACCTGGTGGGTCTCACCGCTTGTCTTCTCGGCCTTCCTGTAGATTATGCTAAATCAACGTTTCCAATATCATGTTCAACAGTTTCTGCAGTTTCGCAACAAAATTATAAACAAATAAATCATATAATTGTGTGGGTAGGCCTCCTCAACTTCATTATTAATTTTTTTTATAAATATAGTTCAAATAAAACTAATGGAATGGAAGAACACATCTGAAACAGGGAAACTACTAGCACAAAATTTAGACATTGAGAAACCAAATTAGATTTGTAGCTGGGAAACTGGTAGCACTAGCAGTCTAGCACCAACGTTGGCAGAGTATTGATATCGAAGCAGTAGTTTCAGACAATGAGAAACCATGTGTAGAATCAAACATCCAATTTGTCATTTCCAAAAATTAATCGTCAAAGGGTATTCTAAGAAACAAATTCATTCATTAAGAAGTCATAAGAAAAAAAAAAAACAACACAATTATCACTAGCAAACATAAAGAGAAGGGGCAGGGAGATTAAATCATCTGATCTAATTCTATAGCAGCCATAATTATGATGAGGCCTTGGTCACATCTAAAAAAGTTAGAAGTGTGAATCCATTACAACCAAAAGAAATAGACATTACAATTGTCATTGTTGAAGTATTATATGAATATACCTCCTTGTTTTTGTGCTTCTGCAATCACATGTAAAGCAAGAGTTGTTTTTTCAGAAGCCTCTAGGCCATATATTTCCACAACACGTCCTTATGCACATAAATTGGGGGAAAACAGGAAAGTTTGTCATCAGTATCCACAAGTTTGTGTATTAGAAATGGTTCAGAGTTTATTCACATATAAAAAATACGTAAGAAACCTCTTCATGCAAGGATCAAAGCATACCTTCGGAAGACCACCAATTCCTAGTGCTATATCAAAAGTAAAAGAACCTATAGACACAACAGGCACATTTTTTGGTGAGACAGAGCGACCGCGCCACATGATGGATTCCCTTCCAAATGCAGAAGTGATTTGATCAAGAGCTTGTTGAATGGCCTACTATTTCTTGGACATGTTTTCTTCACCAGAGTCACTTTCATCATATTTGGAGCGCCTTCTACATTTAGGTATATAGAAATGAAAAATGTCGTCAAGTTCATATATGTTCGTACGTCAAACATCAGATGTAATACGAAAGGATAACCATCTGAAACGCTACATTAATTTCGTACTTCAAAGATTTGAGACGAACGTGTCGCGTGAAACTTGGGCCAAAATCGGAACTGAAATTGGGACTTAGACGAAAATCGAGAGTGAAACTTAGGGCGAAAATCTCAAATTTAGGGTAAAGGAAAAAATTTGGTTGAGAGAAAAAAGAAGCTCGACGAAAATGTAAGAAGCTTTAGAGGAAAAAAAGCATTCAGACTCAAATATTTTTTAAAATTTTTTTAAAGACTCAGACACTGTTCTCTTTTTAAGTGTTATTTATTTCAATATAAGATATAGCGTTTTTTAGAAGAAAAAAGTTATTTACTATATGCTGAAAAAGATAGCATTTTTAAAAAACAAAAACGTTATTTATTGATTTATATTAAATTATGAATTAAATAAATAATATTAATTACTTTATTATAAAGTGTTTGTATTTTTATGACAATAGATAATATTTATTTAAATAAATGTTATCTATGTCACTCCATATACAAAACCCATTAGAAAACTCTTTAGAAAGTTGAAATCCTTCTCAAAGAAATTTTGAGGATAAATAGATTCAGACGCACTTTTTAACAAATTTGATAGAGTAGAGTTCATCTTTTATTTGTCAGCTTCCTATTGCTTCTTTCAGATCTAAAAACCGAAACAGATACGATAGGATTATCTTAGAAAGAATTAAGAGTAACAGAAAGATAAAAAGTATGTGAAAATGAACTAGCATACTGTCCTATTATAGATTTTAAGAAAAAGTTAAAAATAATATAATATGTTTATTTAATATATATATATATATTAAATAATAAATATTATGTTATTTTTGAAGTTTTTGGGTCTCCATAGACCAGGACTGTGAACCAATGATACCTTGACACATACAACTTTGTCCAATAAATTTTAATCCTTGTTTTCCGTGGTAATTATTATATATTAATTTTCTAATTTCAGTTACTCAATCGTGTTCGTTCCTTTCTTGTTTGTTATTACTTGATTTTTTATTTATTAAATAATAAAAATTCATATAAGTCCAACTTGTTCATTAATTAATTTATAAAAAAGATAATTAATGACAAAAATTGTTGAATTTATGTCTCAAATTTTGGCGCCTTGTATATTCTGCTACCTTGGGAGAAATGTAAGATCAAAGTCAGGTTTTGAATTAACAATACTTGATGATAACTTTTAATCTTAGAATGACTTCCTTCTGAGGACTTGCAATTGTAGTAAAGCATAATAATAAGTACTAATTGTTGTATTGATAATTGGAAAATAGGGTGGGACCTAATAGTTTTAGTATTGAATTTCCATTCATTTCCAGCAACACATTAATCACATGTAATTTAACTAAGAGAAACTAAACATATAGAAAAAGAGATGGCAAAATGGTCATGTTCATTGTCTATAAATTACAAGCCACATTTACAATTCACTTCAGCATATCTATAGCTAATTGAAAATCGACCAGCCATGGCCTCTCACTGTTGCACGATTTTTGCTTTAATCATTGCTATTTCCTTTTCAATCATGGACACCATATTATCTCAATTTCCAAGACCGTCTGGTGAACTGATTCCAGTTGAATCTCATGTCCCATGTCAACCTCAACTCCTAAGTAGTGCGCCTTGTAAGTTCAGTCAACTTCCCGCTCAATCTGCTAATTTGGGTCAGCAAGGAAATCCTTATCAGCCAGGTAATCTCGGTCAGCTTGAAAATCTCGGTCAACCAGGTTATCCAGGTCAGCCAGAAAATCCCAATCAACCAAGTTATCCCGATCATCCAGGTTATCCCGATCAACAAGGAAATCCTGATCAGCCAAGTTATCCTAGCCAGTCAGGTAATCTCGATCAGCCAGGTAATCCCGGTAATCCCGGTCAACCTAGTAATCCCAGTCAGCTTGGTAATCCCGGTCAACCAATTTATCCCGATCAGCCAGGAAATCCCGGTCAGCCAAGATATCCTGGTCAACCAGGTTATCCCGGTCAGCCAGGGTATCCCGATCAACCCGGTAATCCCGCTCAGCCAGGTAATCCCATTCAGCCCGGTCAGCCCGGCAATCCCGGTCAGCCCGGTAATCGTGGTCAGCCAAGTAATCCCATTCAGCCTGGTCAGCCTGACAATCCCAGTCAGCTCGGTCAGCCTGACAATCCCAGTCAGCTCGGTCAGCCTGACAATCCCAGTCAGCCCGGTAATCTGGGTCAGTCAGGTTATCCCGATCAGCCAGGTTATCCCGATCAGCCAGGTAATCCCGGTCAGCCAGGTAATTCCGGTCAGCCTGGTTATCCCACTCAGCCGGGAAATCCCGATCAGTCAGGAAATCTCGGTCAGCTAGGAAATCCCGGTCAGTCAGGAAATCTCGATCAGATAGGAAATCCCGGTCAATCAAGAAATCTCGATCAGCCAGGTAATCCTCGTCAGTCCAGTAGCCCTGATCAGCCCAAAAATCTTGATCAGCCCGAAAATCCTGATCAGCGCGATAATTCCAACAATCCTGGTCAACTTGATCAATCTGGTAAGCTTGGGAATCCCGATCAACCTTAAGTTGCAAATTATGCTCAACTCCTAATGCCATAGCCATATTTACGCATTTTTCCATTTATCTAAGTCCCACCACTTTATATCTAATTCCTTCTCCACCTACTTCAACCAACATCCTATATTGGATTTGGATATATGCTCTCTCTAAAGTTAAATAAGTGATTTAAATAATCATCACATAAATTATGTAACTTATGTCTTGTTTGTTTTCGGTTGGTTTTAGTGTTCCATTTCCTCCATTTTCACCTTTGAATATGTGTATTTTTGTTACACTTATACATAACTTCTTGTATTATGTGTGCCTAGAGTCAATAAACTCATTACTATGAAAGGAATATATTTTATCATAAGCTAGTGGTTAATACCCTAACTTCGTATAAAACAACAACTACTGTTATTGTGGACACATAATTAAATTTTAATTTTTTTTACAGAATTTGTTAACAATAATGTCTAAAGAAATAACGTCTATTAAAAGGAACCGTCTAGGATAATACACTAAATGGTATACATGTGTAAACAAATCTTCGCAAAAACACTATATAGTACATGTATCAAGTTAAACGAAAATGAACGTCTTACGTTTAAATGCATGTACAGATAGTTTTTCTGTTGTGTTGTTTTCTATTTTACTGTGTAGATCTGCAAAGGACAAAACTTTATTCAAAAGTTCTGCATTGGTTGATAAGAGCGTTAAGAAATAAGAAGACATTTTAAGAATCGTACAGAAACTTTAAATGCCTTTTTATTTGCTTAATTTGTACAACCAACACAATTTCCTTTTCAAAAACAACATAACATCTAACCTCGTACAGAAATGCTACACACCTACGTGAAAGTCAATGCTCCAAGTAATAAATCGTTTTCGAAGAAGCCTATAATAGTTTCAGGGTCATACCTGATAACTTTACCTCGTACATAGCTTATATACTCCATGAAGTGAGAATCCTCCAATGGTCTAGCATTTGTGTAAAATTCCTTTACCACTGCTATATTGGCAGGAGCAGGGTAAGTAGCTAACTTCTCCTAGTTCATTCTCTCAAGCTCCTGTCCAAACTGAGGAGCAAAGTCTGGGATCCAACTTGCATTCCTCTCCATCAAAAACCGCCTCTCCTGGACAAGTCTATAATGTTGTTCATGCCTCCTATGAAGGAACCTGTTGGAGTATAACCTATATGGTTCTTTCCTCTTGTTTCCTAAGGTCTTAACCCCCTTTCCTGATGAGGAAGTCATTCTTGCATCAAACATAATTCACAAGACCAAAGCAAAACACATTAAGCGTTAGCAAACATCAAATCATGTCCCAACACATCACTGATCAACGTTAAGGGCTAAACAGGACCCCTCAACGCCACCTACATCTCAAACAACAAGCAATGACAATCTGTCAGGCCACCGCCCAACGGCGGCTCACCGCCCGGCAGTGGCGGCGTCAGTTTCACCAAATCCTCCCTACATGCTTCTATTCTCCACCCAAATGCAAATTACATGGTTCCAATCCTCAATCATACATTTTAATCGGTTCAAACAGGTTCAATTTCAACAAATCATGCATAAAAATGAAAAACCCTAAAATTTCATGCTTTTACACACATTTTCATCAAATTCATGCTTTTGAAACCCTAGAAGCAAAATGTATGACTTACTTGGGTGGAGAGACCTTGAATATGTGCAAAGTGCTTGTAAGTTGATGATGAATGAAGACCAAATGTAATGCTCTCTAGAAAACCCTAAACTTTGATGGTGGAATGAGTTCAAAAGTGATGAAGAATGGGTTTTCAAGAGGTGGGATGATAGGAGAAGTGATGGGAGAGCTTAGAAAAGTGTTTGAAAGTGAAAGGGAGGTTGGGGATCTAAGGGGTATAAAAATCGTGCAATGGGCCAAGAAAGCTAAGCCCAACTTTAAAACTACTTGAGCCTTCAGCGAAGCCACCGCTCAACGGTGAGTTCACCGCCCGACGATGGGCACGAGTTGGCTTTTTCCCCTTTTTTGCTTTGTGATAAGCTGTTGTTGAAGCTATCAAATTAATACTACTTTTCAAGGCAACTTCAGTATTGCCTAGTAGTATTCAAGAAAGTAGATAGGGCTAAAGTAACCCTAAGTCGTCTCCCAACGAACACGAAATTGCTTTCGAATATCTGAAACTTATGTATGCTATGCAATGCTTAAGAACAAAAATGAGGATGTTTAAAGGTTGTTGTAAAACAAATAGAAAACCTAAAAACAATTATGAAGAAACAGGCTAATTCCACTGCTTTTCCAAAATAGATTCATCATCGGTTATTCACA
>NC_028357.1:32701694-32703891 GCF_000741045.1 Vigna radiata var. radiata
TCTTCTTCTTTCTTCTTATCTTCATCCTCTTGGACTCCTTCAGGGCCTTGTACTTGCTTACCCGTTCTTAAAGTAATAGCACTTACATTTTGCGGGTTGATCACTGTTTGTGCAGGCATCTTATTTGACTCCTTAGCCTCTAACTTTTCCACTCTTTGAGTCAAATCTANAATTGATTTCTTGATCTCTGAAGTTTGCTCAAGCATTGTTTTCATGAAATCTTGCAGTGACATTTCAGGCTGAGGTTGATGCCTTTGTTGAGGTGGAACATAAGGTTGCCTTTGTTGAAGTGGAACATAAGGTTGCATGTTCTGTTGATACCTATTGGAGGATGAATCATGATAATTCTGGTATGGTCTATTTCCTCCAAACGTGTTCGCAACAAAAGCTTGGGATGAGTTTTCCACAGTAGTTTCCATCAAGCTAGGACATTCATCATTGTAGTGATCAATTGAAATGCAAATTCCACACTTCTTAGCAATTTGTGGAGTGGAGGTTTTAAACAAACTTGCAATCTTGTCGAGTTTGCTTTCTAAGTTATTCAATCTTTCATCTATCCTCCTTCCATCAACTACACCATTTTTAATTTCATGCACTCCTTTCAACAAAGTCACTGAATTTTCTCTTGTTCCATATTGCTGATTATCTACTGCCTTCCGTTCAATTAGATCTATCCCATCTTCTGGCGACCTGTCTAAGAAAGATCCTCCGCTTGCAGCATCTGTCCATGACCTATCAGTTGGACTTAAGCCTTCATAAAAGCTTAGAATGAAGTCTGTCATTTGGAGCTGAGGGCATGAAGCACATAGCTTCTTGAATCTTTCCCAATATTCACTGAGATTCTCTCTGTCTCTCTGTCTTATATCTTGAATTTCCCTACGGATGGNANATAGTCTGGATGCAGGAAAATACTTTTCAAGAAATAGTCTTTCAATCGTTTCCCAATTTGTAATCCGTGCAGAGAGATAATACCACCAATCTTGAGCTGCTCCTTGAAGAGTAAAACGAAAAGCTCTCATCTTTAGGCTTTCTATTGTGATCCTGGGAGATCTGAAATTTTCGCACAACATGTGGAATTGTCTCAAGTGTTTGTGTGGATTCTCCCTTGATAACCCATTGAACTTTGGTAAGGCATTTAGTAGGTCAGGTCTCAACTCCCACTCAGCATCAGGGTATTCAATGTTACTTTGGGTAACTATATTATGGGAGGTGGCTAGCTGTCTAATGGTTCTCTGTGCCATTCGGTTTGGATTAGGATCAGGTAAGGGAATGAATGGTATGTTTATGACTGGAGATGATAAAAGTGGTGTGGCTTCAGATGTAGGAAGTGTTCCTTCAGTAGAACACACAAATTTCAAACTTCTCCGCACCTTACGCAAATTTCTTTCAACTTCCGGGTTGATTTTATAGAATTCTCCCGGGTTAGCTCTGGTCATGCACTAAGAATCTACTTGAAATTGTTTCTCTGTTTTTGACTTCTTTTTGTTCTTTCGTTCTTGCTTAAAATAGATTTCAAATGAGATATGAGAAATACTTTGTTTGGGTCCACTCCCAGGAAAGAGAGGTGCGTCACAATGGACAACTTAAGTACCAAGTCTTTCCTAGCCAGAGTATATTTAAACTAGCTTTAAGTTTTTCTCAAGAGAAATTTTTAATTAAAGCATGAACAAAGAGTTTTTCTGAAGAATAACTAAATGCTACAAAATAACTCAAACTAAATTAAATGTATATGCGTTAGAAAAAAAAAAAAAAATAAAAACAAATGAAAAATTAAATATAAAAATGAGAATCAAAATATTCAAAATACTTACCGTAGTTCCCCGGCAACGGCGCCAAATTTGATAAGCTGTCGTTGAAGCTATGAAATTAATACTACTTTTCAAGGCAACTTCAGTATTGCCTAGTAGTATTCAAGAAAGTAGATAAGGCTAAAGTAACCCTAAGTCGTCTCCCAACGAACATTGAATTGCTTTCGAATATCTGAAACTTATGTATGCTATGCAATACTTAAGAACAAAAATGAGGATGTTTAAAGGTTATTGTAAAACAAATAGAAAACCTAAAAACAATTTTGAAGAAACAGGCTAATTCCACTGCTTTTCCAAAATAGATTCATCATCCGTTATTCACAGATCATTGTTCAATTGATTATTGTTTAAGTTTCAAATTAATTAAAGTACATTCTTAATTAATTTGA
>NC_028357.1:32704227-32721822 GCF_000741045.1 Vigna radiata var. radiata
CTAGGAGCTTAGAAACACATAATGAAAGAAAACTGAAAGCAGTGGTGGATGGATGGATGAATGAAGCTCCCCTGGGTCTCTTTATATAGGACTTGATTGAGCTTGGACTCTGAATATTCAGTTGACAAAATCTTTTATCTTATATGTTCCAAATAACTAAAAGATTTAGATAATTATAACATTATTTGGAAGATATTTTCTGTTGATATTCCCAAATTAATTCAACAACTGATCTTTTAGCTTTTCTGTCTTTCCAAAATTGCCCAAATGCCCTAAACTTTCTTTATTCTGCGTTTTAGCCCCTTCCTTTCTTTTAGAATTTGCAGAAAAGGTCCCTGTTTGACCAGCTTTGACCAGGGAGTCTTATTGACCTGCTTTGACGAAAGGAATACGCATCCAATAATGTGCTGACACGTAGCGGCACCCTTCCACCCAAAATTAGGGTTTGCAATTGGCAGATTGAGGGTGACCTTTTGTTGTGTTTGCGCTGCTTTTGAGAGACGAAGAAAATACGACCTGCTATCAAGAGCGCGTCTTCTCTGCAATGCAATTCTACAGATTTGGGAAAAACTTCGTGACGTTGTACTTGCTCGAAACATGGAGACGCGATTTGGACTTTTCTGATTCCTTGTTGTTTCTTTGATTCGCAGGTTGTTCGAAGGAAAAATAAATGGGTTGGAATGGAGGTTGGTTGGCTACGGTGGCTGTGGGTTTGCTCGTGGTGGCTGGTTGATGGTGGCGAAGCTGGGTTTCGCGGCGTCTCTGTTGAAGAGGGTGATGAAGGTTGATGGTGGTGGCTTCAAGGTGGCTGACGGCGAGGACGCTCGAGGTTGACGGCGGCGGCTGCGGAAGTTGACGGCTAGGGTTTCACTACAAAGGGAAATTAGGGTTTCAGTGTGGAAGATGATGACATGGCAAGAAGATGAGGTGGCATGTTCTGATTGGATCTGGTTTCTTTAGTGGTAGGAGGGGTATGGGTAGGAAAATTAGGGGTGTGGGAGAAAAGGTTTAGTATTTGGGCTTGGTTGTTGGCCTGGTTTAAAACTGGGGGTGCATGTAGGGAAATTTGGGGGTGCAAGAGTAAAGATTGCCTATTTGGCCCATCTGGACATTATTTTTCAAATAAAATCTGATTTTGGGCTTGCAATTTGGACCAATAAAACTCTAACTTCAGCTACACAAATAAATATTAGAACATCCAAGAATAATTTATGCAATTAAAATCACTTTTTAAGCCCTTTTTATTTCCAAACACGCTAAATCCAATAATCACAAATCCTCTACAAATCAATCATTTAAGCACAAATATTCTATTAAAAATTTTAATTTTAAAGCATAAATATGAACATAAATATGCACTCATCACACCCCCACACTTATCCTTTTGCACTCCTGAGCAAAATTGATTAATTTCAAAACTTTGTTCTGGGTCATTTTATTCCATATTTGCTTTTGGATCAAAAGAATGAACATCACTGGATATAGATCAAACATTTAAACATCACTTTGTCATGGACATGCAAAGGAAATCACTTTATTCTTCACACATGAGTTAAACTTTTTTTTATTTTGAATTCCCAAGAAAATCAAATATGAAAGATAACACTCAAGTCAAAATGTATCTATTTCTCTCCAACTCTCTCAAGTGTTTTTGGCTTGTGTTTACCCTCAAAATACCCATGTAAGTAGACACTCTTGGTATTTAGCAGGACTCTAATATTCACACACTTTAGAAAACATGCAATTATTGATCATGAGGACTTTTTAAAGGTTATATTAAGGCCAAGGCAAAGGTAGGAAATTTTTTTTTGGAATTGATGGGTTTTTGAAATTGATATAGAAAGAGTAATGAATTTTTATTTCAAAAACAACCTTATTTCTTGCTCATTTTAGGAAGATTTTTTTTTCATCACTTTTTTTTTAACACTTCAACTTTTAATCTTCCTTTTTCCTTCCTCTTTTTTTTTTTTTATATATTTTGTGGTGAGATACTCACCCACACACTTAATCATTACTTACTTATAACACAATCCATTACTCCTTCTTCTTTCCCAAGGTGAGGAACATATGATTTTTCTTCATTTTTTTTCATTTGGCAATTTCTGGAAACAACAAAAATAGTCTTAAGGCTCAAAGGGGTTTCCAATGGATTAATGTTAAGGTAAGTTTATTTGGCCAAGTAGCTAAAACAAGAAATGCTTCAATCATATCAAATCATGCATATTCACCTCAGTTGCACAACACAGAATCAAGCTAAATATTAGAGTATCATCAAAACATAGGCAAATCACTCAATAAAAATAGGTATGGCACATGATGGTCCATCCTTATCATTAGGCTCAAAACACACATGGTTCAAATTTCTTTCACAAAAGATTTACTCAAGAAATTCTCAATTCAACTCAATCAGCAAATCATAAAAGTAATACATTCATATCAACATGACTCTTTTTTATATATGATCATCCAGTTACTGAATCAGACTCTCAAATCCATTGCAAATATTTATTAAAGAAAAGAAAAGAAGAAAAGAAACGAAATAGGGAACAAATCAAATTGTTTCCCCCACACCCCCACACTTAAACTATGCATATTGTTCAATGTATGCCTTATATATAGAATGCACAGAAAAAGTATGAGGGAACTTACCTCCTTCATGGTGGAAGGAATGCTAGTAGGACTTCATCGGAAAAGTCATCTTTTCCTTTTTCAATCCTACTANGAATGGAGGTTGGTTGGCTACGGTGGCTGTGGGTTTGCTCGTGGTGGCTGGTTGATGGTGGCGAAGCTGGGTTTCGCGGCGTCTCTGTTGAAGAGGGTGATGAAGGTTGACGGTGGTGGCTTCAAGGTTGCTGACGGTGAGGACGCTCGAGGTTGACGGCGGCGGCTGCGGAAGTTGACGGCTAGGGTTTCACTACAGAGGGAAATTAGGGTTTCAGTTTGGAAGATGATGACGTGGCAAGAAGATGAGGTGGCATGTTCTGATTGGATCTGGTTTATTTAGTGGTAGGAGGGGTATGGGTAGGAAAATTAGGGGTGTGGGAGAAAAGGTTTAGTGTTTGGGCTTGGTTGTTGGCCTGGTTTAAAATTGGGGGTGCATGTAGGGAAATCTGGGGGTGCAAGAGTAAAGATTGCCTATTTGGCCCATCTGGACATTATTTTTCAAATAAAATCTGATTTTGGGCTTTAAATTGCAATTTGGACCAATAAAACTCTAACTTCAGCTACACAAATAAATATTAGAACATCCAAGAATAATTTATGCAATTAAAATCACTTTTTAAGCCCTTTTTATTTCCAAACACGCTAAATCCAATAATCACAAATCCTCTACAAATCAATCATTTAAGCACAAATATTCTATCAAAAATTTTAATTTTGAAGCATAAATGTGAACATAAATATGCACTCATCACTTTGCTTCAAACATCTTTGACGCTGTCACCTTCAAGTTCAACTTAAAAATTTTAATTTTTATGCAATTCCCACTCACTTTACTCTATTATGCAACAATTAAGCCCTAAATGCAACTAGAACAGAATTAAACATGCAACAAAAATAAATCAATCAATTAGGTTGCCTCCCAGCAAGAACTTGTTTAACGTCACGAGCCTGAACCAAACCTTTTCAGCACTTATCAAGAAGTGCAAACCTTACCAACACCCATTAGTAGGTGTTCCTTCCTATATCCTTCAGTGAATACATAATCATCTAGCATCCTCAGTAAATGCTATCCAATTAAATAATGTTCAACAACAACCAAAATTATAAAACCAAAATTAAATAGCAAAAGAAAGAATAGTGATTATATTATTGGGGTGTCTCCCAGCAAGCGCTTTTTTGAACGTCATTATACAAAAAAAAAAGCTAAATATCGGTGGCCCTTTATCGACAGTCTCTAGGTCGTCCGTAATTCAGTGGTGATTTTAAATACTGACAGTCTTAGGCTGTCAGTTGTTTCAGGATAGATTAAAACAAAAACTCTGCTTTCCCTCTCTCATACCGAGCTTGTCGACCAAGCCCTATTTCCCTCTCCCTCTCCCCCCTCTCCCCTGCCAATCGTTTCCTTTCTTCCCGCATTAAATTGTGTCACTACGTATTAAACTGCGTGATCCTTTCTTCCCGCATTGTCGTCATTCGTTGACGGTGTGAGGCCGATTGTCGTTGACGGTAGTGAGGCAGGACAACGGTTGTCGTTGACAGTGTGAGGACGGTTGGTGACTGAGGTGATGCATTGGACGATTCTCCTAGAAGGGTATTCATGGACGGTGATTGGGGCATTTATTGCGACTGCCGTGGAGTAGGGAGGGTGTTGTCGCTGCTTTGTTCTGTTGAGGGATTGCAGTAAGTGTTAGTGTGTTTTGTCAATAATGATTGCTTTTTGTTTTCGTGCTTCCAATTCCTTGCAATTCCTTGCAAGTCATTCTATATTGGATTGTGGTTGTTGCACCAAGGGTCGTGCTTCGTGGATAGCATGATGAGGGCATTGGGGTGGTGACGTGTTGTGGATGCTGCGTTGAGTGGCCGAGGTGTACTTGTCTACTGGGGTTGGGGCGCCATTGTAGAGGTTATTGTCGAGCTCTTTACAAGGTTTGTTAACTTCCACCGCTCCATAACTCATTTATGGTACCTTTCAAGTGTTTTGAGCATGTTGATTTGAGCTCTTTATCCAAATTCTCTGTTGCTAGTAGGCTTAAGTTATGAGGAGGGTTTCTGTTTGGTTGGACTTAGAATAGTGTGTCCCATTTATCATATAGGATATTGTACCGTACGGTTCCCTACATAGGCTGACCATCCACCCGGTCGACCTTCCAAGTCGACCAACCACCAGGCCGACTAACCAACAGGCTGACCATCCAAGCCGACCGTCCAGGATGACCATCTAGGTCGACCAACCAACAGGCCAACCACGGATGGATTATGAACAATAATAGTTCATTAAAGCCCCTAATGGAGGTTAAGGCATGATTGGGCCGTCATCAGACCCACGAAAGGTAAAAGCCCATTACAACTAGTATAAATAAAGATCTCAGGTATGTCTTCAAGGCAGATTGCACTCGCTGCACATTATGTATTAGTCTCATCCCTTGATATTACCGTTTGATCACTTAACTGACTTGAGTGTCGGAGTGCCTTTGATAGGTACCCGCCCACCCGGCCTAGAGAGCGAGGAGGGAGAACCAAGGACTTGGAACACGAGGAAACGACAGGAAACCGTTCGGCCTTCAACAGGTGACCATCCAGCCTTCAGTAGACCGTTCGGCCATCCATAACAGAAAAAGTATCCAGTCTCCACGGACCGTCCGGCCTTCCCCACCACTTAGAACGCTCCAGATCTCTTCCATCCGGTCTTCACCGCTCGACACCACTTTACACTCGAAACATTATGACGCCCACCGTGGGGCCAAGTGTGCATCCCCATATGTAACCATAGGGTAAGGGTGAGCAGTGCTCTCAAGAACCTCAGATAAACCTTACAAACCACTCGGTCATTTAGTCTCGGCCATTCGGCCTCAACCCTTCGGCCTCTCGGCCTCATCAATCATTCGGCCTCTCGGCCTCATCAACCATTCGGCCTCTCAGCCTCATCAACCCTTCGACCTCTCTGCCTCATCAACCCTTCAGCCTCTCGGCCTCATGAACCCTTCGGCCTCTCGGCCTCACGGCCTCTTCAACCGTTCGACCTCGCAGCACCTCATCAATCATTCGGCCTCTCGACCTCGGGCTTCAACCGTTCGGTAGTAGCTTGACTTTTCAAGTAAATCTCTCAAACCTGGCTTCACAGGTACTTAGCCAAATTTTGCGTCAACGACTCGACCATCTGGCCTTGACTGCCTCATCAACCATTCTGCCTCTCGGCCTCATCCATCATTCGGCCTCTCGGCCTTCCCAACCATTCGGCCTCTTCGCCTCAGCAATAGTTCGACCTCTCGGTCTCGTCAATAACTCGGCCAGTCGGCCTCAAGCTCCAACCGCTCGGTCCTACTTTGGCTTTTCAGGTACCTCGTCAAAATTTGCTTCACAGGTATTCAACCAATCATTCGGCTCCTAAAATCCATCCTTGACCAATCGACCAGGTGGTACATCTTGAAGAAACCCAAGTTGATGAATGAAGTACCACTCATGTCAACTTGGTTGGGCGGTGAACGGCTATGCCTGTCGCCCTCAACATCTTGAAGAAACCCAAGTTGATGAACGGAGTACCACTCCTGTCAACTTGGCCGGGCGGTGAACGACTATGCCTGCCGCCCTCGACATCTTGAAGAATCCCGAGTTGATGAACGGAGTATTGCTCCTGTCAACTTGGTCGGACGGTGAACGGCTATGGCTGCCACCCTCCACACCTTGAAGAAACCCAAGTTGATGAACAAAGTATCGCTCCTGTCAACTTGGTCGGGCGGTGAACGGTTATGGTTGCCGCCCCCAACACGTTGAAGAAACCCAAGTTGATGAACGGAGTATCGCTCCTATCAACTTGGTCGGGTGGTGAACGACCATGCCTGCCGCCCCCAACACTTTGAAGAAACCCAAGTTGATGAACGGAGTATCACTCCTGTCAACTTGGTCGGCGGTGAACGACCATGCCTGTCGCCTCCAACACCTTGAAGAAACCCAAGTTGATGAACGGAGTATCACTCTTGTCAACTTGGTCGGGCGGTGAACGACTATGGCTGCCGCCTCCAACATCTTGAAGAAACACAAGTTCATCAACGTTCAAACATCCTGGCCTCAACACTCAGCCTATAAAAGCCTCAAGCTCTCGGCCATTCGGCCTCAACAGTCGGCCTCCAAAGGCCTCGACTTCGGAGGCCATTTGGCCTTAGACATCTCGGTCGTTCGGCCTCAGCATTCTGCCTCCAAAGGCCTCAATCGCTCGGCCATAGCCTGGCCTAAGCACTCGGCCTCTAAAGGCCTCGATCTCTCGGTCGTTCGGCCCCACACTCTTAGCCAAATTTGGCATCAATATTCCACCTCGACCGCTCGGCCTCAGGTTCTCGGCCTTCAAAAGCCTCCATGTCTCGGCCATTTGGCCCTCAAGTTCTCGACCTCAAACGGTCGACCGTATCTTCAAGACAAAGGAATCCCAACCGGCCTTTCCGAAGGTCGGCGACCGTGGATCCTCAATGTTCGGCCTCCAAAGGCCTCCAAAGGCCTCCACCTCTAGGTCATTCGGCCCTTAGAGCTCTCGGCAATAATCCGGCCTCACCTCCCGGCCACCCATTGGCCTCAAGCATCCCGGCCGTTTGGCCCTCAACTCTCGGCCTAGAAAGGCCTTAAACTCTCGGCCATCCATTGGCCTCAAGCAATCCCGGTCGTACGACCTCTAACCCCCGACCTTTAAAGGCCTCAACCACTCGGCCATAGCCTGACCTCTGCACTCAGCCTCCAAAGGCCTCAATCTCTCGGCCATCCGGCCTTAAGCATTCGACCTGCAAAGGCCTCCACATCTCGGCCATTCGGCCTCAAGCTCTCGGTCATTCGGCCTCACTCGCCAAATTTGGCATCAACGTTCAAACATCCTGGCCTCAACACTCAGCCTATAAAAGCCTCAAGCTCTCGGTCATTCGGCCTCAACAATTGACCTCCAAAGGCCTCGACTTCGGAGGCCATTTGGCCTCAGACATCTTGGCCGTTCGGCCTCAGCATTCGGCCTCCAAAGGCCTCAACCGCTCGGCCATAGCCTGACCTAAGCACTCGGCCTCTAAAGGCCTCGATCTCTCGGCCATTCAGCCCCACACTCTTTGCCAAATTTGGCATCAATATTTCACCTCGGTCGTTCGGCCTCATGTTCTCGGCCTCCAAAGGCCTCAACCACTCGGCCATAGACTGGCCTCTGCACTCGGCCTCCAAAGGCCTCAATCTCTTGGCCATTCGACCTTAAGCATTCGGCCTCCAAAGGCCTCCACGTCTTGGCCATTCGGCTTCAAGCTCTCGGCCATTCGGCCTCACTCAGCCAAATTTGGCATCAACGTTCAAACATCCATGTTGTTCGGCCTCAACATTTGGCCTCCAAAGGCCTCAAACATCTGGGTCGTTCGGCACCACACTCTTAGCCAAATTCGGCATCATGCAACCACAGCCATTTGCCCTCCATTCTCGGTGTCCCGAAAGCCTCACCTCAATCTCGAACAACTTCAGCCGTTTTGCCGTCCCTCGACCTCAACAAGCACGACTCTTTGCCCTCCATCCACTCATCAACAAGCGGAGGCGACTTAAAGACAAGCAAACCAAACCACCCGTCCTTTCCAGGAAGGCCACCTACCCAAACCCATCGCATCATTATAACATCATGCTCGGGCTTGGGGGGCTGATGTACCATACGGTTCCCTACATAGGCCGACCATCCACCAGGCCGACCAACCACCAGGCCGACCAACCAACAGGCCGACCATCCAAGTCGATCGTCCAGGCCGACCATCTAGGTCGACCAACCAACAGGCCAACCACAAATGGATTATGAACGATAATAGTTCATTAAAGCCCCTAATGGAGGTTAAAGCATGATTGGGCCGTCATCAGGCCCACGAAAGGTAAAAGCTCATTACAAATAGTATAAATAAAGATCTCAGGTATGTCTTCAAGGCAGATTGCACTCGCTTCACATTATGTATTACTCTCATCCCTTGATATTACCGTTCGGTCACTTAACTGACTTGAGCGTCAGAGTGCCTTTGACAGGTACCCGCCCACCCGGCCTAGAGAGCGAGGAGGGAGAACCAACAACTTGGAACACGAGGAAACGACAGGAAACCGTTCGGCCTTCAACAGGTGACCATCCAGCCTTCAGCAGACCATTCGACCATCCACAACAGAAAAAGTATCAAGTCTCCACAGACCGTCCGACCTTCCCCACCACCTAGATGCTCTAGATCTCTTCCATCCGGTCTTCACCGCTCAGCACCACTTTACACCCGAAACATATATGATCACTTTCTTCATTGTTTTTGACAAAAGAATTGAAATTAGTCCAAAAATTGCTTCTAAGTTTGGACATGTTCTGTGTAATATTGTGTTGAAAAATTTGAAGAATTGTACAAGCCTTAGCAGCCTTCCAAGAGAGATATATAAGTTGACATCTTTGAAAACTCTCATCCTATTCGGTTGTAAGAAGATTGACAAATTGGAAGAAGATATAGCGGAGATGAAATCCTTTACAACTCTAATTGTTGAAAATGTTGTTGTGGAAGTTCCCTTTTCAATAGTAAGCTCCAAAAGCATTGGATATCTTTTTCCATGTGGGTTTGAAGGATTATCCCATGATGTTTTACCATCTATTATTTGGTGCTTGTTGTCACGGACAATGAATCCCCTCTCTAGTACTCTTCCGTTATGTGGCATATCAGCATCTCTAGTTTCCATGACTATGCAAAACATTGATTTGGGTGACCTAGCACCGATTCTTACCAACCTTTTAAATCTTCGAAGTGTTTGGGTGCAATGTGACACGGAGTTTCAAATAATTAAACAATTGAGAAAAATTTTGAATGATGTACGATGGGTACATTTCACTGAGTTAGGAATATCATCCTGTACATCAGAAATTTTAGACAATTCCTTGAGATCTTATTTGATTGGAATTGGAAGCTACCAAGAAGAAGACTTCAATACTCTTAACAAGAGCATATCTAAGGTTCCTTCTTTTTCTATTTGTCTACTTCCCTTCGCCATTAGTTTTAGATATTACTTAAGAGAACATGAAACAATTCTAGGTATCTAAAGGAAACATCAATACTCACCTTAGCACTTTTTCCCTTCCATAATATCAACACAAGTTCATTTAAAAATTACATGTACAATTCTCAAGAAGCTAACTGGTTTCCATTTCCTCCTGCTACTCTTGCTTTTTGTTTCTTGTAATATGAGTTAAGAGATGTTGTTTCTTAGTCAAAATGAGTATTGTCTTATGTTTCGTCTGATTATAGCATTCTGCTTCATTAGTCTTTTTCTTGCTCTTGTGTGTCCAGTTTCATGCTGTGAAAGTCCTTTTACTTGTTAACTTTTAACTGCAGTTTCTAACTCTTCTTTCCAAGAACCATTGGTTCCATGAAGATCACCACACTTTTCTTCTTTAAGTTGTTTTGCCCGACTTTTTGAAACATCTGTTGATTGTGTTGTTGATTCTCTTGATTTGATTTTGCACCTTTTATACGCTGTATCTCTTTATCCATCCTCTCAATATACTCATTCAGATAAACATTCTCAATGATGTCCAAAATATTCAATATTGGTATTTCCTCTTGCTTGGTTCCTTTGTCATGCCCATCACATCTATCCGCTTAGAACTCACCTTTAGACATCTTTTAATTCACTCCTAGAGTCTTGTTCACATCTCAATCGCTGTCCTGATTACAGTCCAATTTGATTCTTATGCTGGAATTTGATTGGTGAAAATGGTTAAAATTAGTGTTAAAGAACAACTGAACCAGTGATATTTTAATTTAATCATATTTAGTATGTGCTGGCAGCTTCTACAAGTCATATTTCATAAAGAAAAGTTGCTGGAACCATAAAATTGTGATTACACTTTTGTGCAAAATGACCATTCAAACCACCAATATTTAAGAATAAAGAGAAAAGCTTACATGGAACGTCACCTTTTGACTTGTGATCAAAATAAAGAGAAAATATCATTCCTTTTGACTAGTGACCTGTGATGATGACTCTTCCCTAGGGTACACAAGGGGTGTGTGTGGAACTTGGTTGTGTTGCACTGCTGCCATGTGCAGATTCTCAAAAGGGGGTGGTGTAGTTGTGTTCTGTTGTTGTTCTACTTCTGCTTCTTCTGAGTCTGAGGAGTTGGGAAATGTTTATGTTTGTGCTACTGTTTCTTGAATTTGGTCCTTTTTCTTTTTGTCAATGTAGTTGCTTATGTCAAAATTGGTCACTGCGTTCAGTCCTCTGTACTCTATTGCTGCTAAGTCATATACCACAACTGCCTCCTCTTGAGTTTCTTTGCAGTTCAAATCAAGCAAAAGAAAAAAAAAATACCCCTAAATGATTAGCACTTGAAAAAGAAGAAATGATTCTTAAACAAGGAAAATATATGATCATATGATGTTTTAAAGACAAAATTCTATAAGATATTGTAGACTGAAATAGATAAATATAGAATGTGATAATTGATATTATGATGTTATCTTAACACATTTGAAGGGAGATGAGGAATTTAAATATTTCATGGCATTATCAGATTCAGAATCTGATCACTGTATTAAAAGACAATCAAAATTGTTAACAAACACAGTAGTGTTAACTAAAAGTAGTTGGTGATTATTTAATTAAGAAAGAATAAGGTTTGAAAAAAAGACAACTTTATGACATACATAGAATATCACAAAGCTAAAAGCTTTTGAAGTATCAGGACAGGATTAGTGTTCACGTGCTTACTGAATTTGGGGGGTGTTTGTGTCCTGCTTCCTGAATCTGGGAAATTTCAAATATTAGTAACCATGAAATTCTCCATACTGAAAAGTACATTTATTAATGTCATAAAGCTGATAGTTTTTAAGGCATATAACACCTTATACTTGTCAACTGGTTTTAGCATTAGATACAATGCATTTTTTGCTTGTGTTTTATATTAGACTATGGGGTGACATATATTAGAGAGCCATGCTTGGTAGAATAATTTGATCTCTTATTGTCCTGTTTAGGAATATCCTTTGTATTCGTGTTCTGTTTCTGTTATGTAATAAAATAAACAAAATACAAAGTTGCTTGCATGCATGCACACACCACGATATGCACATAAGGATACAATTTAAGCTTATTGTTGTCCTTAAACGAAGGAGCATCTATGTTATTACTCAGATGCAACTGGAATCTGTCAGCATATAGATACTGGTGAATATATTTTATAATATAAGTAATTATTTTACTTTTTTGCAGTCTGCATTCTCTTTTACACCTCTCTTTGAGCCATTTGTCATTTCTCTGCTTCTTGAGAAACTTTCTTCTTCACTTCATTCAGCAAAGGTTGGTATTAATAGATTATCATTTTGTCTTTGATGTTAAATATCCATGTAATCACCTAAAAAAAATTATCTATATTTTTCTGTGCGTTTTTTTTTTTTTCTTTCAGATTGGATATTTTGATACAGGAATACACCAATTATGCAATCAAGATATTTATCTAAATTATATAGCCAATAATGTCAAAGTTTTACATTGTTTGTTGCATTATTATATCTTATAGTAGAATATATAATTACTTTCCCAAAAAAGGTGGCAGTTGAATCTGCCCAAATCATTTGATCATTTAATCCCTTTTTGATTTTGTTATACAACATGCTCATGAACAAAAATTTACTTTGTTAAAGGAAATCATCCCTATTATAAGAAACAAAACGTGATGAAAGATGAACTTAATCGTGATTTGGAATGTGTATTTGGCAGAACCTTTCTTTTTAATTGGTGCCCAGTCCATACTTTTCGTACCTCCGGCCCCAGGTTGAACCTATATTAACTATATAATAATAAGCTTCAAAAGGCACATGGATTCGCAACCATAGCCCAAGTTCACTTCTTTATAATGAATAAGGAAAAAAATGTTAGCAATCTAGGATATATTGTAGTGCAGAATATCAACATCATGCTCTTAGACCTAGATTGATGGCTTGGGCATGAATAATATAAAAACAGCAAGGCAGTAATAGAACATTTTAATTCTATGACAGCAACCTCAATGTAACAAGAACAAGAATCTTGCTCCCCAGCAAGCAACGCCTCTAGCTCTTTCTGTTTTGCATCTCTTCTCATGTTAAGCAACACTTTCAATGATTCCTGAAAAGGGAATACTCAATGCATGAATCACAGTCTTTTGTATGTAAGATTATTATAAAAAAAAGGCGAATACATGCCTAGGATAAGATGAAGCGAGTCCCCACCAATTCCATATCCGCACCATTCTCTTCGCGGGAAAGCTTTATCACGTCAATATGCTCAAGTAATTCTTGTTCCAATGCATTCACTTCTTTCATTTTCCCCAGGAGCTAACCATGCTCTCGGCTTATTTTACCTGCGCGCACCGGATCATCCCAAAGGTCCTCCTTACCTAGCTGTAATGATAACATATCCAACCTCACCTTCAATTTTTCCCACTGCCACCATAACACACACGATCAAGTTTTAACAACGCAAGATAAAATAAAATAAAAAATTGGAAAACAGAACAATCACACTCATGCCCTAAATTAAATAAAAAAAACAGTAACCCCACCTTTTAGCTTCGGGAGCACTCTACGATTACCATGAAGATGCTAATGCCAACGGGCAGGCCCGCTGGAGCCAAACCCAATAACCTTCCTCTCTCTCTAACCCTCCACCGTTGGAGGCGAATTGCTTCTCCGACAACACAAAGCTCTTATTCGAAACTCAGCTCTCTGATTCGTCAGTGCGCGACTGCGAATCGAAGAACCCTTATCTGTCCCTCTCCCTCCTCTCAAACCTGAAAATAACTCACCATGGATTGAAGAGTAAAATTCTTTGTGTGGGTTCACCGTTTTTCCCAACAGGTGGTATCAGACCCCAACAGTGATATCAGAGCTGATGGTTCAAGACAGGGCTCAGCCGAGTACGTTCCCCCATGATCAGGTGAGCCAGGCAGGAGGCCAATGGTCGCCGGATGAATCATGAGAGGTGGGGAGAGCAAGTGAAATGCTCAAGTGTTTGACCATGGATTGAGAAAGAGAAGTGATGACCATGGTATACTCGAGGAGCCGATGGTTTGCCGTTTGCCTTGGTGACAGTTGGTAATGTTTCCGCTGGAGGAGGAGTGAGTGAGAGAAAAAGAAAAAAAAAAAGAAAGAAAAAAAGGAGAGAGAGGAGAGTTTAGAGAGAAAAAAGTCTGAGTGTCCGAAAGAGGAAAAGAGAAAGAGAGAGTAAGAGATGACTAATCTTGCAAACAGTGTTTTCTCCATATTTTTTACGGTGAAAAAGACGCGAGAGAAGGACATTCTACGAGATTGTAGAAGAGTTCACAACGAGTATAGTGATCCCTATACCGAAAGTCTTCCTGGCAAAGGGTATTCAGGTAAGCGAGTTCCGGAAAGTCTTCCTGGCAAAGGGTTTTCAGGTAAGCGAGTTCTGGCGGTTGGAAAGGGCTACTCGTGGTTATGGAGGCGCATTGGCAGCAGAGATTTTAACCACTAGTTCAAGTGCTTCAGGAAAAGTTTGGAACACTCAAGACCCTAGACGATCTGGGAGAAGGAAGGAAGAATTTAAGTTTATGGGGGAGTTTGTTGGGATAAACTTAAATTTAAAGATTTATTATTTTGTTAGTTTTGAGTCTAGTAATATTTGGTTTGATTTTGATTGAAATAAAATAGGATGGGTAGCTATGATTTTGGTTTATCTAGGTAGAATATTATTTTATGATAGAATAAGGAGATTTTACTTTTAGGTAAGTTGATATTTTATTGTCAGTTTATATTATTTGTACTTGGCCCAAGGCCTGATTTGCACCTATTTAAAGGTTGCCAAAGTTTAATGAAAATAACCCACCATGGATTGAAGAGTAATATTATTTGTGTGGGTCAAACCCACAATGAATTGAAGAGTAAAATTATTTGTGTGGGTTCACCATTTTTCCCAATAGGTGGTATCAGACCCAACAAAACCCTCCCAAAGGTTTCTTTGCAGCTGCCCAATTATCAGTCTCGTCAGCGCGAGAAGGGTGAAGCTCGCAACTGGAATCCATAGTTCCACTTCGTCGAAGACAATGGAGACGCCGGTGGTGGACGAACTGTGGCAGCACGACCGTAGAGTGAATTGGTTTTGGTCGTCAATGAATCGAGGCATATAAATTTGTTTTAATTACAAAATTGTCACTACAATTTAATATGCTTCGGTTTTATAAAAACCGATGTGTATTAGGGCGTATTAAAATCCTATTTTTTTACTAGTGATATGTGAAAAATCTCAATGCCATGATAAAGGAAAGGGAATAACAAAACCTAAAAAGAGGCAACAACAAGTACATTATATAATTAGGGTGCTTATTACATTACCTACCACTATTGGTCTAGTGCACATTCCGTTGGGCCATCAAATGTAGCAGACTTCCTTCTTTTGTCCACACTAGACATTCCTCATCCCCCCAACAGATTCTCCTCCTCTCCTTCTGATTGTTATCCCCAACTCCTTCCCTCGTGATTGTTACACCAACTCCTCCCCCCACAATAGTTCCTACTTCTATACCTTCCTCATCTATTGTATCGCCTTTTGAGAATTTCACATCATCTGCTAATCCAGATTCACCTAGTGATGGTGTTGACCCCCCTCTCCATGATCGACCATGGATTGAACCTTATGATCAAGTGTAATACGAAAATCCCCTTCATACTAATTTTGATGTTTTAAGTTTGCCTTAATTCAAATGACTTTTATTTCTTTATATGAAGTTGATGAATCATTATTTTGTCTATTCACTTAGCTTTCCGCACTGAATTGTAATAGTGAATTGTATTTAATTATCCATTATTGTCTCATTTTTGCTATTTGGGCTTAATTTGACTAGTAATTCTTATTTTAATTAATTAGAATTATTTGGGCTTAGCTATTCCAATGATTATTTTTAGGACAATTTTGGAATCATATTTTGGGACAACAAGGGTGTTGCCACGTCATTAATCATTATCCACGTCAACATTTTATTCTTATTTCATTTTTTATGGCTTTAGGCCCACTTTCTTGGGTAGATTTTGTATAAGCCCATATCAAGGGAAAAATTGTAAAAGAGGTTTTTAAAACCCTTGAATCAGATTTGGGATTCTTCTCTTCAATTTTATTTTAGGTTTTTGGGACGTTTTGCAGCTTCCCCCTTTTGGGGGGTTTAGGTTTTCTTTCAATTTCCTTTTCTTGTACTGAATGAATTCCATTTTTAATTGCATTTTACTTTACCAATTTTTGTTTCGCTGTAATTTCCATTTCCAATTTCAGATTCCATTTTCCTTTTTGCTTTCCACTTTACCATTTTGTTTTGTTGTTTCAATTCCAGTTTCGTTCTTCAATTCAAATATTGTTTTCAGACTCGTTTTGCCTCTATTTTAATCTAGTTTTGATGTTTGTAATTCGTTTTGTTCTGTGGAATTTCGTTTTAACGGTTGCTTAAGTGTGCTTGGTTGGTCATTAGTGAAATTAATCGCTTACATGAGATTTTTGCACTGTGATTGTCATTTTGTTGCTTTTGCTCACTCAATATTGAATCTATTTTGTTCTTGCAATTTTGTATATGCTTAGTTGCCTAATTGGAGTTTAATCTTTGCTTAGTTCATGAACTGTGTGGTCAGAATTGACTGAATATGAGCATTGCGTTTGCTTAATTCGCTTTTTTAAAAAATGGTTAGTCTTCGCTTAATTGGTTAACTTGTGTTGGATTAGGGGTTAGAGGAGTGGATAATTGTTGTTAATCTGTGCTTGGAACATTGCAATTGAGCTAGTGATCAACCGTTTTCAATTAGTGTTTGGATTTACGTGTAGTTGTTTAATTTTCCATTCACAAACTATCCAAAAATCATCTCCCACCACGTGTTTGATCTAATGACTAAATCAAATGTTGGTCCTTGAGAGACAACATAGGAGTCACATCTTAGTTTATATTGCATTTCCAATTGCTCATTAATTTGATTCGAGTACGGTCTCGATTAGAAGGTTTCTTCCATCCTGGGTTGCTTCTCAAGCAATCACACGGTCAACTAAGCAAGAATTTCTGAGTCTGTGACCTACTTGGGAAGCAATAGTTGCACATGACAAACAACCATTTTAACAACGTTTTAAGGTGAAAAGCCCATCAAACTAATTGTGATTTTTATTTTAGTATGTTAATTCAAAATCATAACATAGTACTCTAATTAATCAATGTTTGTATCATTTATTGTTATAGATGAAGGTGTAGTGGAAACCTGAACATGAAAATCAATTGCAAAGAAATTTCCACACTGAAGCATCTCAGGCTCTCAAAGATTTTTAGAGATGCATGCAATACAGGGGATCACCTTTACTGGCTTGGCGAGCACATATGGAACTCTTTATTGGCTCATTGGAATTCATTAGAGTTTCACAATAAGTGTGTTACTGCTTAGACGATTAGAGCTTCAGAAAAGGGTGAGACACTACATACAGGTGGATCAATTACTGTTCATGAACATGTCATTCACATGGTAAACCTTCATTACTTTTGTATCCGTTTATTTATTTTATATTTTATGTACATATATAACTCCATATTCAATTACAAGCACAAGAGCTAAGACGAGCGATCCATGTTAATGAGATTTTTGCACAGACTCATGTTTGGAAAGGAACTAGTCAGTTAATTGATGAAAGGTCTCAATGGACTCTTGTAAACAAATATTGTTACCATTAATTTCTTTAAACTTTTTCCTAATGTTACTATATCATTTACTAACAGTGTGCATAATGTTTCAACAGGAATAATTTTCTGTTAAGATATGCTAAATATTCTATTAAAGGATATTAGGCAATCAAATATTGTGTTAGTTATGATTTAGATATTATTTTAATTTGTGCAGATTTGTGCACCTGTCATTCCTTTAATAGATGAAGAATTATAGGATCCTTATATGTATATATATG
>NC_028357.1:32725472-32732276 GCF_000741045.1 Vigna radiata var. radiata
TATGATTTAGATATTATTTTAATTTGTGCAGATTTGTGCACCTGTCATTCCTTTAATAGATGAAGAATTATAGGATCCTTATATGTATATATATGATACTCTACTCTTTGAAATAATACATCAGAATTATTCTTTAAACCTTTTATTATTTTCAACGATACTTTCACAAGTTAGATTCGAACATGGGTCATCCCTTATTGCGGATAACGAGAATAGTGATGAGGACGATATCCGTAGGATAAAATGATGGGTCGATGTCGTTGGCGGAAAAAAAAAAAAAGAAACAAGTCTACAATGCATGACATCTTACTGCATATTACACGGTAGGAAGAGATACTTTGAAGCACCAACCATCTTCTTCCACTACTACTGTTGACGAGGCCGTTAGCCACCTTACAATTTAAAAATAGGAAGATCACTTTGAAAAAATTAACAAATAATAAGACCAAAATAAGTATTGAACCTTTATATTATTTATAAAACTATTACAAATAAATCTAAAAATTAATCCATAAATTTTTATCCTAATTTTTTTAAAATTTAAATTGCAAATATGTTAATATGTTGGATAAACATGAATAAATACTTTTTATCCCACATTCCATGTAAGTTTTCGTATATATTCAAGTTATATGGGAGGAAGAATGAGAAGGGATAAATGTCAATGGGATTTTAATAGTAGGTTGATGTATTAGTGTGATTAACTCTAACTACTTGATTTACGATATGATCAACATGGGATTTTTTTTATTGTTATGCTACCATAATAAACTATTATTTGTTAAATATTATTGTAAACAAAATACAAAATAAAAGTGGTGTTCATACACCACTGCATAAAATTTATCAAAATTGAAACCGTAAGCAAGTAAAAAATTGTTATCCATAATAAAATATTACTTGTTAGATATTATAGTAAAAAGAAAATCAAAACGGAAGTGGTAAACTTTCTTAAAATTGAGAATATCGAAGGGCGTAGTATGATATGCTGCTTTTCTGATTTCATATTTATGGTTGTTTGTTCTCTACATTTATATTGGATTAATGCATCAGTTTATAAATTTGTTTTATTATATTACATCAACTTACTCTTTGTTACATTACATTAACTTATTTATATTTTATTTCACAAAACTTGGCAAATTTTTATTTATTTATCAAAGTAACACCATAATAAACTTCAAATTAAATAGATATTCAAATAATTGATGAAATGAAAAAAACAGATATAAAAACAAGAAGATTGTATGTTATTGTTCAACGATAATTTGTAGCCATGAAATGTCAAAATGTCCTAATAATAGCCACAACTAATAAAATTGCTAGAACTCATTCATCTCATCATATTTCAGAAAAAATAGATAACTTATTAAAAATAATAAACATTCAAAACGATAATTTATTTAAACAGTACATAAAAAATTTGTGTTTATACTTATCCAATACAGGACATTTAATAAAAATACTGACACAATATCGTTTCATTTGAACATGTTACTTATATACTTAAACCAAAGAAATTCATTATGAATTATGATAATTGTACCTTATGTAATGTAATATTGAATTTGATGACAAAAACCAAAAAAATTACACCACTTGTTAGTAAATTATATTCTTAAAATATTGAATTTTATCCATAATTATTTGACTTTATTAAATACAAATTTATTTTATTTTCAAAATTAATTTTTATTTTTTTTCTCCTTATAATGATTTTTAAAATTAAATATTATTTAATCAGAAAAGCAGAAATCATCAATTTGTTATACCTTATTCTCCATATCTATCTCTTCTTCAATCTCTGCATATTCCACACACTTTCACCTTCCCTTTTATACACATCAAATTATCAAATCAATTTCCTTAACACTGCACATGTTTAGTATTTATTAATTATTAATATGGTTTCTTACGTGTTTGGCAATCCAACATTAATATGGAATGAAAACCACCACGCTACTCTATGGTGAAGTAGTTATTATAGTTTTAATGCTTCATAGTAACCCCAAGCTACCACAGTATGTAGGGCCAAAACATTTAACTGTCATCCAATAAATTTATTTTACTTAACTTTTAAATAAGGCAGTGGCTTCAATTTAGCTCAAACGGTCTTTTTTGTTCCCATAAAATTACACGCAAACAATAAATATAAATATACTTGCCAAAAGTCAATGCAATTCTTCCACTCTTTACAACGATATTCTTCCTTTTGTTGAATCTTTTCGCATAATATTACAAATATCATATTAATTAAAAATATCAAATTACACTAATAAATATATTTGTATTTTATAAACTAAAATTAAATTTAAAATTCACTGTTTTAAGTGATTCATGTCATTTAAAAAATAATCAGATATATAATAAAATTTTATATGTGAAATGATTTCATATTAAAGGCCACCATTTATTATATAGACTTCCCCCACACTATCAACCATTTGAATCATCTATTTCTTCCGTGTCCAACTTTCTTTTTATCTAGTTTCTAGGTTCTCTCTAGTTTGACACAAGCGCGACGTAAAGTAAGATACATATTCCATTTTCCGTTTTGGATTAAATTTGAAGATTTTATAGTTTAGAGAAAGGCGAAGAAGTTACTAGTGCAGCGAGGAGTTTTTACTGCGGTTTTTCACTATATGTCGCGGTTTACGAACCGTGGCATATTTAGCCGTGGTAGTAAGTCAGAGACTTTAGGGCGCGGTTACAACCGCGGTAAAAAGGTTGGAGAATATACCGCAGCACTGCCTAAACCCTTTTTTTAAAAAAAAAAAATTGTTCCAGTATATGCCGCGGTTAGAACTGCGGTAAAAGACCTAGGAATAGATCACGGTTCTTGCACTAACCACGGCGAAAAGTCCATAAAAAAAAACGAACACTATGTACCGTGATTGTGGTAACAACCGCGACATATTCCCCTGCAGTTTTTTAAAATAGCAAGTCTGTTTTTGTGATATCCCCTACCACAAAAACAGACCCGCATATCAAATACACGTTCAAATTCATTTTCAACAGAACAAACACATGTTGAAATGTATTTTAACATCAAATAAAGTACAAAGTCTAATAAAATACAATCTAATAAAATGCAATGTTTAAATCTAGTAACTAAGATCTATTGTATAATCTAACTATATATTTCGCAGCAGCGTTCTTCATGAATAATAGTGGCTTCTCAGGAATTGGTGTAGTAGTCTTGAATTTCTGCACAAGACAATTCATATTAATTAGTGTATATGAATTCTAAATTTGGGAAAAAAATCAAAATTTGTTAAAGTTAAATATTACCGTTTCCCAGCCTCTTGTGATGTGAGAACGAACAATATGGGCCATCCAATACATTACATAGTATCCGCACTCATATGACCCATTTTGTCTGTTACANTACANTATNTCATCACAGTTGTAAATAGTTAGTGAATAACATTAAAATAAAACAACTATAACAAAGTATGGCTTTAGCATATGTCAAACCTTGAGAGAAATCCAAGCAATCTTTCTACTGTTAGCAATTGATNTCCCAACCCTCATCATACTTGCTGGAATAGAACTATATATAAAAAAAGGTTTTAACATTCATTTATATAACAAAAAAAGTCCAAACATTGAGGTTCTTACCAATCAATTGCTTGTCTGAGATGTGTGGGAGGAGGCCTGTGCAATGAGCAGAACCACAAAGCATAGTTCTCTTGCATAGACATAACAAGAAGCTGCCAATGGCGCCTGAAATTCATAATAACTTAACTATTATATATTAAAATCACATATAGAACTTTATTGTGTTAACAAAGTTCACTTACCCGGATATATAAGGCAAAAAGTATATTTTCTTGTCGCTTCCAAAACTTCTTATCAGATTTGTGTTGATCTGATCAAAATCATTTAATTCATGAATTGATTGGGGATCAATGAATCCATAATCATCAGAACGCCCCAACTTGTTACTGACCCCAGACATATACTTGAAATCAAAAATTAACTTTGATATAAGGATACTTGATATATAAATCAATTTTATATATAAATAATTGCTCATAGACTTACATCATCCATAGCTGAATAATTGAAATATTCAACTCTTGTGTTCCCGACGCAAGCTCACTGACATCTTGGTTGTGAAGGTATATTGGGACCTCAGAGCCTCTCCCAAATACATTAGCATCATACTCAACCTCCAAAGGCTTATCTTCAAGGATGTCAGCAAGTAGATGCAATGAAGCAAAAGGATCATCCTCAGATAGAGGAATCTTCTCCTGTGCTTGCGTCTCTTGTTACATGAAAAAATAAGATAAGTTTTGACATCAATAACCTTTAAAATTGAGAAGTGTAAAGAAGAATTTCATACCGAGGGGTCAGAAACTGAACCAACCAAATGTTTAGGCCAAGCGATAAAGGACTTCAATGCTTGTTCCACAGTGAAAATCTCTTTTGTGGCTAGAGGAACTGAGGCATCTGGTATGATCATTTCGTCCATGTCATCCCCTGGGATGGCTGGTGCGGAACAACTTCCTTTCCCGCTTCTCCCTGTCAGAGTAAATGTTAGATTATACAAAAGATAGAAATAATTGCACATAAATGTTTATTAAGTTTACCTGTGGGTGGCACAACATGTTCCTGCTCCTGTACAGGAGATGGCACCGGGCGCATGCCATAGCTCTCAAACTGTTGCTGGAACATGGCGCTGAAGGTCTGCTCGGACCTTTTTTGTTATATCTTCTGTCATCCTTTCTTTTTGTGCTTCGCTGTATGCATATGAAGGCTGACGAGAAGAGCTCCCAAAATAATCTTTAATTCCTACTCCAGGACCAGTAGCACGTACACGTCCAGGGTGCTCAGGTCGTCCAATCGCAGCAGCAAGAATATCCTAGCGACCATCTGGAGTGAATTGACCTTGGGAGCTCTGCCTGCTCAACCAAGAAGTCCTGTAACATTACAAAACACCATTATTCTTTAAAAAGTTCAATGTAGTATGTATAATTACAATACTTATTATTTTAGGAACAATGATAACTTACAATTCTTTCAGAAATTTCCCGTGCAGTGTCGGAAGAGTAGGTTCCCGATGGTCTCATACGAGCCAACTTCCATTTTTCATGTCTAGAAGGTGGAGAAGGAGGCTGAGGGGGGCTACCACCCTGAGATGGTGGTCTAGCATCTGCCTTTTGCTTGAGGATTTTCTCCTCAAGCTTCCTATACCCACCACGAGATAATAGGTGGGGGGTTTTTGTTATGAGCACTTGTTCCTTGTGCTTTGCTTCTAATTGNCTGTCACATACACATTAATTAATTAGTTCATATGATATATATTTGTTAATGAGGAATTGAATAATATCAACTATACTAACCTGNCATTCCTCTGACATCCGACTCTCTTTAAAAAGCCGCCAAGTCTCCTCATCAATGGACTTATATGAACTACATGAAGACTTATGTTTAAGGTGTCCAAAGATATATCTTGATGTCAACTTACTTTTAAAGTTTCTGAAGTTTTCAGCAACAGTTGACAAACACTTATTTCTAAGTGTTGCGACATTTGGAATGTCAAATGTCAGCTGAAGTCTCCGATGACGAAGATACATCGTCTTTCTTCCATGTTTCAATTGATGAGCTGCAGTGTTTTCTTCACAGATAGGACATGCTTTATGACCCTTGACACTGTATCCTGACAAATTACCATAAGCAGGAAAGTCATTAATGGTGCAAAATAACATTGCACGCATCAAAAGAGTCTNANAAGCGAATGCATCAAATATTTCAACCCCATCAACCCACAAAACCTTCAAGTCTTCAACTAGTGGGCTTAGATAAANATCTATGTCATTTCCAGGCTGCTTTGGACNAGATATCATCATAGACAACATCATGTACTTCCTCTTCATGCACAATGCAGGAGATAAGTTGTAAATTATCAATATAACTGGCCAACAACTGTGATTGGTACTCAGATTACCAAATGGGTTCATTCCATCAGTGGCTAAACCAAGCCTAAGATTTCTACACTCTTTACCAAATTCGGGGAATTGTCATCAATATTTTTCCATTGCTTTGAATCAGCTGGATGACGAAGCAGCCCGTCAATTTTTCTCTCATNTGCATGCCATCTAAGGTTTTTAGCATCTTTGGGATTCGCAAACAAACGCTTAAGCCTGGGCACTATTGGAAGGTACCAAACTACTTTCAAAGCAGATCCATTTTTTTCTATCTGACCATTATCTTCACTATTTTTTTTGACTTGTATCGTGATAAGCCACATTTTGGACACTTTGTCAAAAATTCAAACTCTTTCCTATATAAAATGCAGTCATTGGGACAAGCATGTATCCTTTTATACTCCATACCCATTGGACAAAGAATTTTCTTCGCATCATAATTACGAGTGGGTAGTGTATTTCCATCTGGCAACATTTCATTCAACAACAAACTCTTATCAATCCATCCATTGCTCGCCTTCAAATTCATGAGCCTTAACACAGCTGACAAACGTGTGAACTTAGTTGAACCGACATACAAAGGTGTTTCCGCATCAGTCGACATCGTGTCATACACGAGCTTTGGCAAAATTTTCTACGCCGACATTGCGGATCATGTCCTCCAATTTGTCTTCATCCGGTCGCTCTTCTTCCATGGTGGAGTCAGTAACATTTTCAGTTTGCGAGTCAGTCGGAAAGTACATTTCTTCGCCGTGCCATATCCATGTTGTATAACATCTTAGAAAACCATCACAGATAAGATGTTCTCTAATTTGGGTTGCATTCAACTTTCTCCCATTCAAACAGTTCACACAAGGACATCTAAACTTCA
>NC_028357.1:32732436-32736485 GCF_000741045.1 Vigna radiata var. radiata
CTCGTACTCAGCACTAATACGTGGTAAATTAATCCAATTTCGATCCATTCCTAAATTTTACATAAAAAGATAAGCTACTGAAAATCAAACTTGCAATTTCATACATACCAACATTATAATTTCACCTAGTGATTACTTAAATATTTTAAGGTTTAGGAATTATCATAATTCTATAATTTATATGTTTTCATATTTTAATAATTCTAATAATTATAAAAAATTCTAATAATAATTCTAATATTTCTAAATTACCAAAACAATATATTTTCTATGTCTACATTATCAAACAACTGTAATTGTTATCATGCAAAAAAAACGAAAAAATCACGTTGAAAAAAAATAAAAAACGATGAAGGGCATCAAATACCTGGAATGGGCATGGCGAGAAGGATGGCGTGGCAATGGCACGGCGAGAAGGATGGCGCGACAATGGCACGGCGTAAGAGGAACGACAACAAAAGTTCACGATTTCCAAGTGGAAGATTGACGATTCTGATCGGTCAAAACTCTTCCTCAACATTGAAATGGCAAATGAACCGAACGAAATTGAGTTTAATCGATGCAAAACGATGGAAAATGAAAGCAAAGGCGGTGCGTCGTCGACGGAGAAGCAAGCAGCGTTTATTTTTTTTAACCTTCAGAAGAGAATCTGCCGCGGTTCTACACTTAACTGCGGTCATAAAGGGGAATAGGTCGCGGTTCTACACTTAATCGCGACCTATTCATCTGAAAAAAATAATTCATAATGGCATTTTTTAATTTTTTTTTAAACTATATGCCGCGATTCAGCGCCCAACCGTGGCATATTCTCTGAAATTTTTAAAATTTACTCAGATCAAGGAATAGGCCGCGGTTCTCAGGTCAACCGCGGCCTATTCCCTAACGTTCTGAATCGCCCAACTGCCTTCCCAACTGCCTTTTGGGGAATGTCAGTAGGTAACAGGGGAATAGGCCACGATTCTCTGAGCAAACGCGGCCTATTCCCCCTGCTACCTTATGACATTCCCCATCAGTCAGCCCCTGCAATAAATTGGCAGAGGAATAGGCCGCGGTTGACCAGAGAACCGCGGCCTATTTCCCTGCCAATTTATTGCAGGGGCTGACTGATGGGGAATGTCAGTAGGTAGCAGGGGGAATAGGCTGCGGTTGCTCAGAGAACCGCGACCTATTCCCCTGTTATTAAATTTTTTTCCTGACGTGGCGTCAAAGGCTGATGGTTGACTGAGGTATAAGCTGCGGTTAGGAGGGGAACCGCGGCATATATGTTCGAATTATTTACCAAAGTGCCACCGCGCACCATTATGCTGCGGTTTCTGGTAAACTGTGGCATAATGTGCACTGTATAAGGCCTATTTTTTACTAGTGAGTTCAAAAGAGAGAAAGTTAAGTGCGAAAGGAGAATCAAAACTTCTATAGCGATTATAGTCTAATAGGTATGAAAAGGTTCTTCAATATTATATTTATGCTACTGGGCTACTTCTATATCGATTGTAGGTCTAACCTGTATAGAAAAACACCTTTTTATACCTCTTGTGAGTGCATCCAGTATAGAAATCTTTGTCATTTATTATAGTTTTGCCACCGCACCATATTTTATACATGTCTTGCATGGAACTGGTATGAAAAAGCTTCTCTTATTACAATTGCACCACTTTCTATACATGGTGGATTTTGAAGCTATGAGAAAACACTATAAGAGAGGTTGAACGGTGTTGTCAAGATCTTTTCATGAATGAAGATCTAAGCATGATATACATAACACTTATGAGTTAGTCATACTTCGTCTATAAATGCTTATCCGAGAAGATCTTTTACAGAACTAACTTAACCTTCTCCAAAGATATTTAAGCAGTAACTCGTTGAAGATGTAAACGCTAGCTGAAGGCCTAAAGCTAATTTTCACACTTAGAAAGATTACTTTCATCAAGAGTAAGTCGTTTACCTAGAGAACTACAACACACAAACAATTTTATACTGGTTCACTTGTTAAGGCTACATCAAGTTCTCCTATAATTTAACTTAGAAGGTTTCATTAAAAATTCAATGAAGTACAATTTAGTGTTTTAAACCACTCCTAGTGTTCCTTGTCCTATTGAGTAACCATCGTTACTTCTCACTAGTTGAGTTTGACTCACTCTTGATTGCGTAGTATTATTCATCACTCCTAGTATCCCTAGACGGTTCTAGTATCATTATGATACATTGTCTAGTTAAGTATCACTCACTTCTGGTTGTAAAGTATTTTTTACCACTCCTGGTATCCCTGGTCAAAGAATAACCTCCAGTTACCTTAGACTAGTTCAATATTCGCACTACTCCTAGTATCCCTAGGCACTTCTAGTATCCATTGACATTGCCTAGTTGAGTTTTACCCACTCTTGGTTGTGCAATATTCTTCACCACTATTGGTATCCCTAGTCAGTGAATAAATTTTTATTACCTCAGAGTAGTTGAGTATTCGCATCACTCCTAGTACTAGACAACCTTGCATAGATTTCCTTAACTCTCCAAAGTCAAGTTTAAGTGTTTTGATTTTCTCCATAATTGCAATCAACGATTGCTTACAAGTCATTTAAATTATTACTCTCGTACAGAGGATATGATTTCAATACAATGTAGTTTAAACACGCGCGAGTGTTTCTCTCTTGACTTTTTTCTCTTATTTTACAAAAGTAAACAAATAATACAATGAAACTCAAAAGTATTGTTTGACATTCCTTTTTCACTCTTTTTCTTTTTCTCGCTTCTCATCCCTTACAAGGTGAGTAGATATTACAATGAGACTTGAGAGAATTTCTAGGTGTTTCACTCAATTACTCTCTTCTTTTTTTAGGAGGATATTAGGATATAGCTTGAGAGTATCTTTCTTTTCTTGAGCTCTTTTCTTCTACTGTTTCCTTGGTTAGAGGAATTTTACTCTCAATAGCTCAAAGAGATTTCCTTACTCAATTAATGATGATATATCTTCATATCTATCTCATATTTCTCATCTTCTTCTCCTTCTTATCTTCTATTTATACACCTTGATGACATAGCTGTTATGACAAAGCTTTTCTTGTGATTTGATAATATGAATATTTGACGAAGCTTGTCTTGAGATCTATTCTTTTCTGGTTATTGCTGTGGATGTCCATCATAGGATTGAGTCTTTTGTCAGAGCATATGTGCTCTTTAGAGCTTTTATTAAAAGAAGATTTGACTTCTTATTTGGCAACCTTTTGATAAACTAATCAGTTCTTCCTTTATCTTCTTCCTTCCGACATTCATTTTGATACTAATTAGATGAGGTTGATGATCATTTATAACAATTGTCCTTCATAAGATAAAGCTTGAGGAGATTCTCCAACAGTTCATGTAGGAAACTCTCTCCAATTCAATAGACCACCACAACCACTACAGGAAAAGCGCCAATTACCGGTGGCCTTTTACCGAAGGCCTTACAGCCGTCGGTAATGCATTGGTGATTTTAAATACCGAAGGGCCTTAGGTCGTCGGTAATGTGTTCGAATTATTTTTACCCAAAATCCCACTCTGCAGTTCATTCTCACCAGCCCTAGCTCGTCGAATCTTTCCTCGTCCAAAACCCTTCACTCCAAAATCCTTTCCCTTCGCTCCAAAACCGTTCCCCTTTGCTTCAAAACCGTCCCCCTTTGCTCCAAAACCCTTCAAAGCCCAAATTCCAGAGGTGTTTCCGTCAGGGTGGTGGTCGTGCCATCGAGGTTGGCATTGAAGTGGAGGGAGCTAGTTCGTGGTCGTGGTCTGCAGAGGCTGACATCGTCGTCTATTTTGCTTTTGAGGTAAGTTTTTTTTCAAGATTGAACGATGCTTGCTGAGTTCGTTGGGATACCAAAACCCTAGCTANCAAATTGTGAATTTTGCAGCACTTGATGTGCCTCTGTCTGCCAAATTAGGAAAATAACACCCGTTTCTGTTGACTTTTGTTAAAATTCCACTGTCATTTCATGCCACCACAGTGTTTTCCTTTACTTAATGCAGGATTCCATCTCGACCTTCTAACTTGTTTTTCGCACTGTCAAATCACATTTTCT
>NC_028357.1:32736985-32783253 GCF_000741045.1 Vigna radiata var. radiata
ATATATGTGTCATTCGTATGTTTTAAAATATTACAGGCAGCGGCGCTTGGACGGGCTGTTCATGTTAATGAGGTCTTTACACAGACTCATATTCGCAAGGGGACTGGTGAATATGTTGATGAGAGGTCTCGCAAGACCATTGTAAGTAAACTTTTTAGCAACATTCAATTTTGTACTCTTTTTTCACACTTTCAAATTAATGTTACTGATGTTTTCTATCTTATTTAACAGGAAGATTTTTCTGCGAGATTGACACAGGCAACACCAGAGGGGGGATCTGGTGCTGATGAAGAAATGATCAGGACCCAATGCTGGGTTGATACAGTCGGCGGAAAAAAGAAAGGACGACTGTATGGGGTAGGGCAACTTGCCTCTCATTATAGTGCTGGAAGAGGAGGCATATTCAGACATCAACCATCTACCTCTACCACATTTGACCCCAACAATGTCGTCAGCAAAGATGCTTATGATTCACTTCTAGCCAGATTTGAAAATCTGGAAAATCTGGTTAGGACATTGGTTCCTTAGCAAGGACATACCGCCCCATCATCATCCCAGCAGCCTCCTTTCCAGACCACGGTTGTGCAAGACGAAGATAGTGATGATTCTGATGATGATCCTAATCCTGATGGTTATCATAGGTTTTGATATTTAGGATCTTTAGAAAAAAAATTAGTTAGGTTTTCTTTTTTAAGAACTTTGACACTTATCAAACTTTGAAGTTAGTATTTTAGTATCAAACTTTGTTTTGCATTTTAAACTTAGAAATTTGGGATTGCATTTTAAACTTTGTTTTGAACTTATCATCTTTGGAAACTTAGAATGATTGAAGTTTTCTTGATGAATGTTGAATGATTACATTTGAATTGATGTTTGCAATTGATTGTCTGGATAAATTGCTGTTTGGGATTGTTGATTTCTCATTTGCAGGTTTTGGGTTTAATAGAGAAGCAAATTGGCTTCAAAAAAGACTGTTAAAATTACAGACGGCCTCCAGGCCGTCGCTAACACACTTTCGAACAGCGTTACCGAGGGCCTCATGGCCTTCGGTATTACCCACGGCCATGTGGCCTTTGGTATTACCCACGGCCTCTGCCCTTCGGTATTACCGAGGGCTTTTAGGCCGTCGGTAATACCGAGGGCCAAAAGGTCGTCGGTAATGTTTCCGACAAGCAAGGTAAGGGGGGTTTACCGACGGCTTTTGGTTTGTACCGAGGGCTTTCGTTCGTCGGTAAATCCCTTCTTTTTTGTAGTGAACACCACAACAACAACAACAACAACAACAACAAAAACCCTCTCTAGCTGGCAGAACTATAAAGCTTGAGGAGATTCTCCAACAGTTCATGTAGGCAACTCTCACCAATCAAAGCTGCTATAAGGAATTTGGAGATGCAAGTTGGTTAAATATCCAAGAAGTTAGAGGAGATACCTATCAAAAGTTTTGGGGCTAATACTGAAGTTAGCCCCAAGGAAGAATGCAAGGCTATTGTGAGCATAAAAGATGAAAGGGAGAAAGAGAAATAAGTAGAGGAAAAAGAAAAGGTTGAATTAAAAGAAAGAGAAGAAAAATAAGAGAGAAAAATTGAAGTTGAGAGAAAAGAAAAAGAAAAGATTGTGAAAGAAGATAGAAAAGAAAAAGAAGAGGTTGAGAGAAAAAAAGAAAAAATTGAGAAAAATCTTCATCACCCTGAGGAGTGTTCCAAAAAAGAAAAAGAGATACAATCAGGGTGTTTTGATGAAATCTTCAAGAAATTTGGGATAAAAAGTCCTGTGACTGAATCATTGCAACAAATTCCTAAATATGCTAAGTTTTTGAAGAAACTCCTCAAAAGAAAGAAATATCTAGAGGAGGGCACAATTGAGGTATAGGCTGAGTGCAATGTGATATTGCAGAAGGCACTTCCTCCAAAGGTTATAAATCCAGGAAGTTTCACTATTCCTTGCACTATTGGGAGCCATAAAATAGGGAAAACCCTAATTGATTTAGGATCCAGTATCAATTTGATTCCCTAACTGTTCTTGAAAAGATTGGTGGTCTTGAAGTCAAGCCTACAAGGATGACTCTATTCATGGTGGATGGATCCACCTAAAAGCCTTATAGTGTGGTGGAAGATGTGATGGTTCAAATTGATAACTTTAGATTCGTGGTGGACTTTGTGGTAATGATGGTGGAAGATTTGGAGATCCCTATTATTCTTGGAATGCCATTCATGAAGACGACCAAGTAATCATCAATGTTGATGAGGGAACTATAACACTTTGTCGCAACAGAAATCGCGACGGGACGACGATCCAAAAAGAAAACAAATTTTGAAAAAACGTTTTTAGAGTCGCCACCATAGTTTATTCTGGAAAACTACGGAAAAACCATAAAATGATAAGGCAAGGTCTACAAAACCAAATTCTAGTTTCGGAAGTCGGTTATGTGTGACAAAGGTATTAGCACCCCCACAACGCCTACCCTAAGGCATTACCTTTAATTAAATACGCGAATAAAGATGTGGTTTGCAAAATGTTTAACTATCCCAAGAACAACGATATAAAGAAACAAAAATATTTTTTTAGTATTTTGGGCCCGACAAGGATGGACCTTGCTCCTACGTATTCTCATTGAAAATGAGAAATCAGGGTTACGTAGTTCTTTCAGAAAAGTTGCTTTATTGTTTCAAAAATGATGTTTTGTATTTTGGTATTTTTATGCGTGAAAAAGAAAAGGTCTCAGCACGAGGATGATGCGAGCGATCACACACGTGCCTAAACCTTTAAAATATTTTTGGATATTTTTATAAAAGGGGAAAAGGTCTTAGCGCGAGGCTGATGCGAATGATCGTACACACGCTTAAACCTTTAAAATATTTTTGTTATTTTATAAAAGAGGAAAAGGTTTTAGCGCGAGGCTGATGCGAATGATCGCACACACGCTTAAACCTTTAAAATATTTTTGTTATTTTATAAAAGATGAAAAGGTCTTAGCGCGAGGCTGATGCGAATGATCGCGCACACGCTTAAACCTTTAAAATATTTTTGTTATTTTATAAAAGGAGAAAAGGTCTTAGCGCGAGGTTGATGCGAATGATCGTACACACGCTTAAACCTTTAAAATATATTTGTTATTTTATAAAAGGGGAAAAGGTCTTAGTGCGAGGCTGATGCGAATGATCGCACACACGCTTAAACCTTTAAAATATTTTTTTGATATTTTTATTATATTGTTTTTATAAAAGAAGAAATTTTATTATTATTATTATTATTTTTTGTTAAAATATTTTTAAATAGATAGATTAAAATTGAAATAAAATAAATAGATAATAAGACAATTGGAATATGGGCCTAAAATACTAATGGCAGTGTGCAGAAATAGAAAATTAGGGGTGCAACTAAAACAACCTAAAAGAAATATAATTAAAAAAAAAAAACAAACGGACCCAGGCCCATTCCCTTCTTTAGAATCTCCTAGGGTTTTCTCACCCCCCCTAAACCTTGAAGGCTGCCCCTCATTTGGACAAAGCGAAAACAGAGGTCTCGGTCTCCCTCTCCACCATGAGCACCACTTTCCCAAGACCTTCTCTCCTTCTGCTCGCGCCGGCCTAGGGTTGGGGGTTTACCTCCAACCGGACACCACCTGCCATCGGTCCCATCCCGCGACCTCATCGACGACCACCATCTCCCCAGCGTCAGGGCCGCCGCACCACAGAGACCGCCAACGCGAACGCTACTCCTCGCACGTCTTCTTCGCCCTTTCCGAAGTATCAAGCCATCAACGGTGGCACCACCACGGCGACTCCCAATCGTGAATTACAAACACTAAACTGCATGTGAAGAGGACCTTATTACCTCCCCTACTTTGCTTCTTTGTGGATTGGATAAGAAAGAACGAAAAGGGAGAATGGCGTTGAGTGGTTGAAGGCGATGGTGGACGATACAGTAGCAGTTTTTCGTAGAATATGAGCTTGTGTGGGGGTGCTGGCAATTGGTCCTTGTCCTTGGTGATTGGTTTTTATTTTTGTTGCTCTTGGAGTTCTTGTGCTAATGCTTGGCGTTACCAGTGACTTTTTCCACAAGATGAATAACTTTGATGCCAGAGACGAGGAGATCCAGAAATCCTTTCCAAATCCTTTTCACAACTGCTCTCTTCTTTTTAGATGAATGTTTCTTTTCTCACCAGGAACAGATCATTATCTCGCCCTCCTCCGTTTGGCTAACGCCTTTTGTTCTTCTTTGCAGGTGAAGATGAAGAAATCCTCTCCAGAAACGGATGATCCTTCTCTCAGTAGTGAATGGCCGATCGTAATGTTGCCCCCTTTTCTTTTTGCTGCTGCCTTTGATACGCTGAACCTCAAAACTTCCTCTGCTGCCAAAAATCGAATTGCTCTGTACCTACCAAATTGAAACGCGAAATGCTGTTGTGTTTCCTTGTCGTTATGCACATGTGGCTTTACAAACATTCTATTTTCTTTTTTTTATTTTCATTTTTGTAGTTCTTTTTCCTTTTATTATTTTTTATTATTTATTATTTTTTTATTTTTTACTATTTTTTTTCAAATAGAAAATAAAATCGAATCTAATAATAATAAAAAAGCTAAATCAAATACCAAATAAAATTAAAAAATAAAATAAAATAAGACAAAAACAAAAACTAAGTCCTATTATTCAGTCACCCGGACGAAATAGGGTGTTGACACACTTAAAGACCAAGAAGAGGAGGTTATTTTCAATGTCTTCAATGCAGAGCAGCAGGTCCAAATGAACAAAAGTAGTCTCAAAGCTGCATGTAAAGATGCACCAGGGACTAGTACAAAAGCTGCCAAGCCAAGCAAGAGAGATAAAAAATGTATTCTATCACTGGTAAAGGAGGAAGATAAAGATAGCAAAGGAGCAGGTGTTCATCAAGAATCCCTGGAGAAACATGAAGAACTTAGACCAGGCATACCAGTGAGATTCAACAAAAAGCTTTGGATTGTGAAAGAACTCAGGGTTGATGGACTGATAAAGATTGAATCTCTAATTTCAAGGAAAGTAAAAAGGGTGAATAGAAAGCTGTTGAAGATTAGTTGGTGTGGAGACGGAAAAGAATACACCGAGATCAAAGATGTGACATGAGATTATTGGGTCAAGCTAGTGACGTTAAAGAAGCGCTTTCTAGGAGGCAACCTAGTTTTTTAAAAACTTTTATTTTAATTTGTTTATTGTTTCTTTAGTTTGGATTTTTGTTATTTGAATTTTGTTTCTGTTTGTTTAGTGTTGCTAGATTCTAGTGTGCATAGTTTGTAATGACTGAATGTTTGACGGGAGGAGAGAGATTAATTGTTTGATTTGACCATTGTTGTTTGAGCTAGGGAAAAGAAACTTGAAAATTTTAAGTTACATATGTGAACTCATGGCTAGGAATACCCAAAACAAGCCAAAAAGCCAAGGGAGAAAAGTGTCGTGCTGCGCTTAAGCGCCCCGTGAGGGGCGCCCAGGTGTCGCGTTCTACAGGTTTGTTTTTAAGGAGGGCTTAAGTAGGATTTCGGCCCACTTCACTATTTTTATACCCTAGGGTTTGGCCTATGCCCCCTTTCTCAGAATTATTCCACTCTAGCCTCCCTAAACACTCCTCCTAAGTTCTCTCCTTACTTTCCATCTCATTCTTGCACCAAGAACCCTAGTTCTCACCCATTTTGCACCATTCAACCATTCAAGTTTGGGGTTTTGGAGTGTGTGGCTGCTAGAAGTTCAAATTTCTTCCATTTTTTTGAGCATTTTCTACTAATCCTTTTGTCTCTAACCAGGTAAGTCATGCCATCTAATGTTTTAATCTCTCAAAAGCTTAATTTTTGATGAAATGGTGATGAAAAAGCTTAATATTTTATGGTTGGTATTGTCTATGTATGGTTTGCCACTGTTTGGACCGATTAAACTATGCTAATTGTGGTTGGGACTGAGTAGAAATTGATTTAGATTGTGAAAAATGCTGCAAAGCCACGCTTGACAGCATCGCTTACCGCTCAAGCACCCTTGAGGGGCGCCCAAGCGCACTGCAACAATAGTTGTTTTCTTCTTTTCTGGTTCTTGGCTGTTTGGTTATGTGCAGGTGGCACTAAGGGCTCTTTGTTTTGCCCTCAGCCTGACTGAGAAGAGCTTTTGTTGAGTTGAGTTTTGAGAACTAATATTTGATGATTTTTGTGTCTGTTTTTTGAATCTCTTTGTGCAGGAATGACATCCTCATCAGGGAAAAGATCAAAACTCTTGGTAGCAAAGACAGAGGAACCAAGAGGAAGGATAAAGAGAAATTCTACTCTAATATGTTCAGAACTGCAGCTCATGAGAGATACCTCCCAATGCTGGAGGGAAGGAGACTGCTGATGGAGCGAAAGGTGGCAAACATACCATCTTTGGCTCCTCAAATTGAAAGGGAGCTGAACAGTAGAGACTGGGGCCACTTGGCAACCTACCCCGCTCCTGTCAACACTACCATCGTCAAAGAATTCTACACAAATGCAAAAGCATTAGGGGCAGAGCAAGAGACGTACTTTAGTTACATAAGGGGTAAGAAGATTGCTTTTGATGTTGACATCATTAACAGTTTTATAGGGTACAGACTAGGAGGGGGAGCAATGCCAGTTTGCACTGTCCATGCTGGGGGGAGTAGAGTATGATGATGTGGAGAGGAAATTATGTGTGCCCGGAGGGCACTTTCAGAGAAACAAGACTGGGGCAGTCATTCACATCATAAGACCCCATTTGATGCCTCTAACGAAGTACTGGATGATTTTCACTCATGCCAACATCCGACCATGCTCCTATGTGTCACACATCATTGTCTAGAGGGCCACCTTCCTGTATTGTGTTCTCAGGGGTCTCAACATCAAAATATGCAAGTTATAGCTGATGAGATCCAGAGTTGTGCCTATGCTTCAAGGAACAAGGCACCCCTGGGACACCCTTCCTTAATCACCCATCTTTATGAGACTACAGGTGTTGATGTGTCAAGACCGCCACTAGAGTGTCCTAGAAAGGAGTTGGACACAACCTACTTTACTTATTACTGTGCAGCGGATGAGCCAGGCCAACCTATGCCACCACCACAGGCACCCAGGGTGCACAGGAGAGTACCACCGCCAGCTTAGGCGCTGCTCATGAGGCTGCCCCATTTCACATGCGTGACATGTATATGTCCAAGATGGAGACACGGATGGAGGCTCTCTACAGAGGCTAGATAGCGGTAGCTGAGATGATTAGCGGATTATATGATCCCCCTGAGGAGCGGCACCGCATGTCTATGGACGAGCTCAGAGCTCGCATGGCATGGCTAGAGTACCCAACACATGCAGATGGTGGAGCTGAAGCAGTTGGAGCTTCTGCCATGGAGGAGGACGCCGAAGATAAGGATGATGAGGATGAGGATGTTGAAAAGGAGGAGGACTCTGATGATGATGATTGATGAGTTGTACTCGTTATTTACTGATGGATGCCACCTTTGTTTTAGAACATGACTTATTTTGTTTTTATTTTTTTTATTACTTTAATTGTTGAACTTTATTTTGTCTTTATTTTTATTGCTTTCTTGCTTTGATTGCAGTTGTAGGATTATTGTACTCTGCTTGAATGAATTACATTGCTTTGATTCAACAGTGTTGTGTTTTGTGGTGAGTATTGCTTTGTGATATTCTGGTGTATTGATTGATGTTGAGATGATGCACGATGTGTTGATGTACAGGTGATGACTCACAGTGTATGAGACAGGTGCTTGAGGTAAAGTTTGATTGAGATACTAAGTAGGGTGTTTTTCTGAATTCTGGGACTTGTGAGTTTACTTGTGTGAGAATTGGACTTCAGAGTTTTTTTGTGAATAATTGCTATTACTTTAGAAGCATGAATGATTTCATTAAATTTTTTTGTGATTGAACTACTTGTTTGCAAGTTTCATATGATCAAAGCCATCTTTTTTTATCCCTTATTCCTTTAGCCTTCACACGAATTTTCGCGCACTGAAAAGGGAACAATTTATTCTGACCTTTGAACCTTGAACCTTATGCATGTTTTGAAAACCCTTTTTGAAAATCTTTACCTTGAGTGAAGTTGAGAACATTTGATGAGGTATTGATAAATGTTCAAGTTTGGGGTTACTAGGAAAATTGAGAAGAAAAAGCATTGAGCTAAGATGCAAGGGAAATTTGGGAAAAAGAAAGAGAGTTTGTTGTTGAATGATGAAATCATAAGTGCTCCTCTTAACTCAAGGATTTTGCTAACCAGAAACACCAATTTCCTTCTTAGCCCAATCAAGTTACAAGCCATGAAAAGCCCTTGTGATGAAAACTTGGTTGTGAGTATGTTTGATTGTGGCTAAATGAATGGCAAAGTTAATTTGTGTGACATTGTGATAGTAGAGTGAAAAAGACACCAACACCTTACTATACACCTTTGAGTTGAGTGATACACTTTTGAGTGCTTGAGTGATACACTTTTGAGGGCTTGAGTGAAACACTTTCCTTGGTGAGGAGTAGTTCTTTGAATTTACATCTTTGCTTGGTTGATTGATCATTCTTAAGGATAGCATCTGTTGAAGTATTTAAGCATCACATTGAGTTTGATTGGAATAATGCATCTGTACATCTTGACTAACTTCTGTATGTTGAGTTGATAAAAGTGATTTCTTGTCCTGGAAGAAATTTTTTTTGAAAAATGTTGAGTCATTGTAGTGATTGTTTTGAAAAGTTGAGTTACATTTTGTTTTGCTTGAGCACAAGCAAAGTTCTAAGTTTGAGGTTGTGATAACGATTGAAAATATCGTTATCTAAGATATAATTTTGACACTAAATGCACCTGTTTCATATGCATCTGCAGTAGGGATCTTGATGTATGTTATTGTTTGCACCATACCTGACATAGCACATGTAGTGGGAGTTGTGAGTTGGTTTTTGTCAAACCCCAAAATGAAGCATTAGGAAGGTGTGAAGTGGATATTAAGATATTTGAGGGGCACTTCAACGATGAAGTTGTGTTTTAGAAAAAGTAATCTCACTTTACAAAGATTTTCAAATGTAGACTTGTGAGGAGATCTGGATGGTAGAAAGAGCACAATAGGTTACATTTTTACTATCAGTTGAAAATCTAAACTATTTAGTTATCTCAACCATTGAAGTTGTATTTAGTTATCTCAGAAGCAACAAAGGAGATGATATGGTTGAAGAACCTTCTAAAAATATTATGGAAAGAGTAAGACAAACCTCCATTATTCAGTTATAGTCAAAGTTCTATATATCTTGCTAAAAATCCAATTCTTCATTCTAGATGCAAGCACATTGAATTGAGGTGTCATTTTATCCAAAACTTGATAAATGATGGAGACTTATCTTTGTCAAAGATTAAGTGCAAAGAACCAAAACTATCACAATAAATAAGTTGAGACTTTGAATTGCCTCAACTGGTCTTCAAGATTAATTGATGATGCAAGTACACTATGTGATAATATAAATCAAGCTTCAAGTGGGAGAATTGCTAGTATTATGGAGCTTAATTTAGTTCCATATCGCTTAATATTGTAATATATTATTCTCTATTTAGCTTTATAAGCAACCCTGTATAATGCTTGAAAGAGACACCAAAAATAAATATACTTATTGTGGACGTAGGCACTTATAAGATAAACTATGTTAAATTTTTGGGTAATTTATTTTTCTCTTTCCTCTTTTATTGCCTTATTCCTAACAACAACACTCCAATTAAGATTGAAAAATCAAGTGTTTACTAACCTTAAAAAAAGAACTCATATCGGAAAGCACTAGTAAAAAAGGAGGCTTTTAACGCATCATATACACTTCGGTTATTACGAAACCCAAGCGCATAAAAACGCGGTGGCATTTTCGTAAGTATTGAAACATTATATGCCTCAGTTAAAGATGAACTAATGCTTATATAGTCTACTGCCTCGGTTATTAGCACACTCGAAGCATAAAACTATGTGCCACTACATCAGCCCCATTTGCAAATCAGACATTTTGTCTGACAAAAAAGTCTTTTGTCTCGGTTTTGCTCAAACCCGATGCCTATATCCTCTACGACCTCAGTTACTAGGAGAACCGAAGCATAAAACTGTGCGCAACCTCACCTGCCCTATTTGCAAATCAGACTTTTTGTCTGGCATTTTTCTAAAAAGAGTCTTTTACCTCGGTTTCGCTCAGAACCGAGGCAGTATGGCCTGCCACACACAGACATCCTCTACAAGTGAAGGTTCCAAAATCCTACCTGTATTGCCTCAGTTGGCGCCTGACTGATGTAGTAGGGTCTTTCTGCTTCAGTTAATCTGTATACCGAGGCATATAAGTTTTATTTTAATTTTTTCTAATGGGTTAGGCATCGGTTTGTTGGATATTCAAGGCAGTATTGGGCGTATTGCCTCGGTTTTTCGTTGAACCGAAGTAGTAGCTTTAGGTTAAAATTTCAGAAAACTTAAGTTATTGTATTTCTTCCTCGCGCTAGTTTCTTCCTTTCTCTCTCGTGCTTTCTTCTTCTCCGTTGGTGCCTCCCTGCTGCCGCCATTGCTGCCTCTGGTGCTTCCTCCAAGGAGTCAACGATGCCTCCATTTCTCTCGCGCTAAGGGTTGTGTGCTGCCTCCATTTCGTTTGTGCATTCTTCCATTAGTGCCTCCAAAGAAATTGGTGTCGTTGTTGTTGTTGTCGCTGCTTCCTCCGATGACTCACATTGCTACATTCACTTCTTCCTCCAACAACTTCACACTTCTTCCTCCACCAGTGCAGCCTTCGTCGGTGCAGCCCCCCACCACTGCAACCTCCAATAATGTTTCTACATCGCTGCTCTCTCCGTTGCTGCCTCCAACGTCTCCACCGGTGCCGTGTGAACGAACTTTGTTGCTGCCTTAGAGTTTTCGGCCTAAAGAACTATTGTCCATGCTACCTCCCTATGTTTCGCGTAGTGCTCTCCACTTCGTTGTCGGTTAGTTCATTGGACAAGTTTTTTTTTTTCTGTTTGATAATACGTGTTTGATAATTATTGTGATATTGATATTTTGGTGATTGAATTATCAATTTTATTGTTATTTGGTGATTAAGATGAATATGTATTTGATAATTACTATTGTATATAATAGTATGTAGTAGATATTAAGATACTGTAAGTTCTAAGTTTATGCTTCTAAGTTGTTTTATGCTTTTGTACATTATTATTAGTTTAACTTTGTACACTAGATTGATTTATGCTTCCAAGTTTATTTATAATTATATTGGATTGATTTATGCTTCTAAGAAGTTGATTTATGATTACATTGAATGTATTTATGTTTTAATATAATTTTTATTCAAAATATATGCTTCTGGATTGTTTTGGACTGTTTTGGCTGTAAAACTATATGCAAGTTTGTTTCTGTAGTTAGGAATGTTGTAGAAATAGACCTGTTCTTAAAAAAAAAAAAAACAGGAGAATACGGCTCGGTTGTGACCATAACCGAGGTAGAAAACCCTCTACGGCGTCGGTTTTGGCCACAATCGAGACAAAAAGTTTGGCAAAAAGCAAAAGAAATAAAATAAATAAAAAACACTCTACTGTCTCGGTTCAAAATGAATCGAGATGTAAAGTCCTTCGAAAAAAAAAAACAAAAACCTTGTTGCATCGGTTTCCTTTGAACCAAGACAAAATCCTAAACTTTTTTGTTTCAGTTTATAACCGAGGAATAAAGTGATAGACTTTTTGCCTCGTCTTTATATGTCTCAGTTCAAAAATTGCTGCCTATGAGTGAAACCGCTCTCGTTTTCCCTTACTGCACTAGTGAAGATTTAGTTGCAAAACGAAAAGTAAGAAATCAATCAATACCAAATTCCGGAAAAAGACATAGACAAAAATGTTGTAAATCAAACTTTAGCTCTTTTTTAGTGTAGAACCCTGGACAACGCCACTCCATATACAAAATATTAGAAAACTCTTTAGAAAGTTGAAATCCTTCTCAAAGAAATTTTGAGGATAAATAGATTCAGACGTACTTGTTAACAAATTTGATAGAGTAGAGTTCATCTTTTATGTCAGCTTCCTACTGGTTCTTTCAGGTCTAAAAACCGAAACAGATACGATATGATTATCTTTGAAAGAATTAAGAGTAATAAAAAGATAAAAAGTATGTGAAAATGAACTAGCAAACTGTCCTATTATATGTTTATATATATATATATATATATATATATATATATATATATATATATATATTACAGAAACTTTCAAATAATAAATATTATGTTATTTTTGAAGTTTTTGGGTCTCAATAGACCAGGACTGTGATAGAAGTAGTTGCCATTCATAGAAACTTGCACATTGAATGAATTTGATCTTTGAACCAATGATACCTTGACAAACAACTTTCTTCAATAAATTTTAATCCTTGTTTTCCGTTGTAATTATTATATATTAATTTTCTAATTTCAGTTACTCAATCGTGTTCGTTCCTTTCTTGTTTGTTATTACTTGTTTTTATTTATTAAATAATAAAAATTCATATAAGTTCAACTTGTTCATTAATTAATTTATAAAAAAGATAATTAATGACAAAAGTTGTTGAATTTATGTCTCAAATTTTGGACGCCTTGTATATTCTGCTACCTTGGGAGAAATGTAAGATCAAAGTCAAGTTTTGAATTAACAATACTTGATAACTTTTAATCTTAGAATGACTTCCCTCTCAGGACTTGCAATTGTAGTAAAGCATAATAATAAGTACTAATTGTTGTATTGATAATTGGAAAATAGGGTGGGACCTCATAGTTTTAGTATTGAATTTCCATTCATTTCCAGCAACACATTAATCACATGTAATTTAACTAAGAGAAACTAAACATATAGAAAAAGAGATGGCAAAATGGTCATGTTCATTGTCTATAAAAGACAAGCCACATTTGCTCTTCACTTCAGCATATCTATAGCTAATAGAAAATCAACCAGCCATGGCCTCTCACTGTTGCACGATTTTTGCTTTAATCATTGTTATTTCCTTTTCAACCATGGACACCATATTATCTCAATTCCCAAATGAAATCGGTCAGCCAGGTTATCCCGGTCAGCCAGGTTATCCCGGTCAGTCAGGAAATCCCGATCAGCCAGGTTATCCCGGTCAGCCAGGTTATCCCGGTCNCCAGGTTATCCCGGTCAGCCAGGTTATCCCGGTCAGTCAGGAAATCCCGATCAGCCAGGTTATCCCGGTCAGCCAGGTTATCCCGGTCAGCCAGGAAATCCTGGTCAGCCAGGAAATCCAGGTCAGCCAGGTTATCCCGATCAGCCAGGTAATTCAGGTCAACCAGATAATCCCGGTCAGCCTGGTAATCCAGGTCAGCCAGGAAATCCCGGTCAGCCAGGTTATCCAGGTCTGCCCGGTAATCCTGGTCTGCCCGGTAATCCAGGTCAGCCAGGTTATCCGGGTCAGCCAGGAAATCCCGGTCAGCCGGGTTATCCTGGTCAGCCAGGTAATCCCGATCAGCCAGGTTATCCCGGTCAGCCAGGAAATCCTGGTCAGCCAGGAAATCCAGGTCAGCCAGGTTATCCCGATCAGCCAGGTAATCCAGGTCAACCAGATAATCCCGGTCAGCCCGGTAATCCAGGTCAGCCAGGAAATCCCGGTCAGCCAGGTTATCCAGGTCTGCCCGGTAATCCTAGTCTGCCCAGTAATCCAGGTCAGCCAGGTTATCCAGGTCAGCCAGGAAATCCAGGTCAGCCAGGTTATCCAGGTCAGCCAGGAAATCCCGGTCAGCCGGGTTATCCTGGTCAGCCAGGTAATCCCGATCAACCAGGTAATCCTGGTCAGCCCGGCAATCCCGGTCAACCCGGTAATCCTGGTCAGCCCGGTAATCCAGGTTATCTCGGTCAGCCAGGAAATCCCGATCAGCTAGGTAATCCCGTTCAGCCCAAAAATCTCGATCAGGCCAGAAATCCCGATCAGCGCGATAATTCGAACAATCTTGTTCAGCCTGGTGATCCCGGTCAACCTGATCAGTCTGCTAAGCTTGGGAATCTCGGTCAACCTTAAGTTGCAAATCAAGTTGAACTCCTTATGCCATAGCCATATTTACACATTTTTCCTTTTATCCAAGTCCCCCCACTTTATATCCAATTCCTTCTCCACCTCCTTCAACCAACATCCTATATTGGATTTGGATATATGCTCTCTCTGAAGTTAAATAAGTGATTTAAATAATCATCACATAAATTATGTAACTTATGTGTTGTTTATATTCGGTTGGTTTTAGTGTTCCATTTCCTCCTTTTTCACCTCTGAATATGTGTATTTCTATTATACTTTTACATAACTTCGTGTATAATGTGTGCCTAGAGTCAATAGACTCATTACTATGGAAGGAATATATTTTATCATAAGCTAATGGTTAATACCCTAAATTCGTATAAAACAACAACTACTGTTATTGTGGACACAGTATTAAATTTTAATTTTTTTTACAAAATTTGTTAAGATAGGATCTTCTAGCAACTCTTGCTGTGAAGTTTAAAAACAATGTCTAAAGAAATAATGTCTACTAAAAAGGAACCGTCTAGGATAATACACTAAATGCTATACATATGTAAACAAATCTTAAACGCATACATTACTCTAAACAAACTTCGCAAAAATGCTATATAGTACACGTATGAAGTTAAACGCAAATTAATGTATAACGTTTAAATACATGTACAGATAGTATTTTCTTGTCTATTGTGTTGTTTTCTATTTTTCTGTGTAGATCTACAAAGGACAAAAATTTATTCAAAAGTTTTGCATTGGTTGATAAGAGCGTTAAGAGATAAGAAGACATTTTAAAAAAGTTTCCTCAATGCCTTTTTGTCTCCTTCATCCGTACAAGCAACACAATTGCCTTTTCAAAATAAACATAACATCTAACCTCGTACCAAAATGCTACACACCTACGTGAAAGTCAATGCTCCAAGTAACAAATCATTTTCGAAGAAGTCTATATAAAGAGGATTGCATGAATAGAAGAAAAAGAAGAAGAATTATTGCATACTCTTACGCAGTCAATTTTTTATTATGCTTCGTCGTCTAAGCTTTCTTTGTAAAAGAAAATCTTTCTTACAAGTTTTTCATATATACTTTGGAATGCAAAAATATCCGCTTTAAGAGATTTCTTATCTATACTTGTTTTCATAAAAACACTGTTATTTTTTATATAATTATGAGTGATTTAAAATACTTGTTTGTTTTAGTCAAGAAAGCTAAGAGATATAGTTAATTTGACTATTTGTGATACTAGGAGTGGTTATACTCGTTTGTCAACCATGAGTGGTTAAACTCGTTATAACATTTTCAAAGAATAGTGGAACCCCTTAAGAGTACATAAGGAAGAATTGAAGATAGCTTAGTTGGAGTGAACCATTATAAAAACTAGTCTTCTTCCTTACTATCTTTATAAAGGATTTCTAGACGCTTTCAAAAATCCTTAAGTGTTCAACACTATCTATAGATTGTTTAACCCCTGCAAATAATGTTCAACACTAAATTGCAAAAAGATTTTTAAACTTTATTCAACCCCCTCCCATTTCTAGAGCTTACCTATGTTTTCAATTGGTTTCAAAGCTAACCTTTGGGGTCAGTGTAAGGTCAAGACAAACTCATCTAATAGAAGCCTTGTTAGGACAAGACAAGCTCTTCTAATAAAAACCTTATTTTGAAGTTTAACTAAACAACATGAAACAAAGAAGTCTCATAAAATAGAAAACAAACACTAAACACTAGGTTAGAAAACCCTAAGTTAGAAAGGTCAAGCTACATAGAATAGAAAACAAACACTAAATGCTAGGTTAGAAAACCTTAAGTTAGAAACATCAAATAGAAACCACACAATAGAAAGCCTCGTAGAATAGAAGAATAGAAAACAAAGCATCTTAAATGATAGTACAAAAGACTCTAAGTTAGAAAGAACAGGTATCCACACAACAAGTCTAATACACCAAGAAGAAAAGATGTAGGTGATCCTTTGAAAGAATTCTAACACACAGAAAATTACAGAAAGGTCAAACTAGACTAGGAAATTAGAAAAATAGGACAAGTAGAAACCTAAAGACTAGTTGGATACAACATAAAGGAACCAGGATTAGACTAGCCGAAGAAAAACTAAAGAAAATACTCAAAAAACAATAGGATTGTAGGAAAATACAAACAAAGCATTAAAGTTAAGACATGCGAGGAAAAAACTTAGGGATTCTAGAAACAGAAAAACAAATAAGTTAAAACACGCAAACACTATGCTTAACGACTAAGAAGTCAAAGCGCCTAAGAGAGTTCGAGCTAAATGTGTAAGCTTACTATACTTAATGGGTATTCAGTTTAACTCTCGGGAAAAACAAAACAATGTCAAGGTAATGTCATTGACAAAAACAATTTAAAATACTATAGTTAAAACATAAAGAAAAACATAACATGTTAAACGTTATGAAAAGATAAAATAACAAAAAATGTTTATTTAGACTAAGCGATACCATGAGCTAAACTGTTACTTCATCCAATGATGAAATCTTTACTCAATGCTTGGTATCTTTAGAAGAAAAGCTTATTTGTTAAACGTTACCTCAACGGTAGAAATTTGAAAAGAACTTTGTTGTTTTGAGAACGCATTAAATGTTCAACATTCAAAAAAAACAAAAGTGATATTTGATTAATGGACTATACATCAAAACCCTAATTAGATCATTAGTAAGTGTCAGTAACAAGAAAGACATTCACAGAATGTTCTTCTCTTAAAATATTGTGACATAATACCTATGTGTTAAAAAATCATGAAAACAACAAGTACAACACCAACCAAGAAAGAGTCTCTTACGGACTAAATAATACCAACTAATCTCACACCAACCATTAGAAAACACAGAATCCAAAACAAACGATAAAAGCATTTGAAAACACCAAAGTAAACATTAAATAGGACATACTTGTTGTACAGACCTCTATTCTATCTTGTGCAGGACAATTGCTACAAGCGTTCATCTACCTCATCTAATAAGTATCGAAATGAACGTTGGAAAGAAAAAGATAAAAGAAGAACTTATCAGGTTATCAAAAGTTGTGCCAAATGGGAAGTCAAATATGGTTTTGATAAAAGCTTTCAAAAGCACGTCAACTTTGACAAAAGACTCCATCCTATGATAAACATCTACATCCATAGCCAGAAAAGAACATATCTCAACACACTTTTCTTCAAACGATCATATTATAAAATCTCAAGACAAGCCGCGTCAAAACAATTATATCATCAAGGTGTATAAATAGAAGATAAAAAGAAGATTACGATGATAAGGAAAAGGAGATGAATATGAAGGTATGAAGATATTTCATCATCAATTGAGTAAGGAAATCTCTTTGAGCTATTAAAGCTAAATTCCTCCAACCAAGGAAAAGGAGAAAAGAGAAGAGCTCATTCTAAAAGAGGAACACTCTCAAGCTTCATCAAAATACTTACTTGAAGAAAGAAGAAAGAGTAAAAGAGAGAAACACTGAGAAAGTCTCTCGAGCTTCATTGTACTATCTACTTACCTTTGTAACAAGAGAGAAGAGAGAAAAAGAAAAGTAAAGCATCACTCTCTAGATTCATTATATTATTTGCTTACTTTTGTAAGATGAGAGAAAAAGAGTGAGGAGAGAAACATGTTAAAGACAAAATCGTCTATGCGACCAAATAATCTTATGTTTTAAAGTTTAACTAAATAACATTAAAATGGGTTAATAACCAGAAAGCTACCTAGGGTAAAAACACAAAACATAGAGCCAAAACTCCAAATAAACAAGAAGTAGAACTTGAAACCCAAACATAGAAATCATACGAAAACACTTAGGTCCTAGGAAATAGAAAAACACTTAGGCTATAACACCCTGAGGCATGACTAGACGGTGTCTTGTCTAAATGCGTTGTAGAGAGAATTGAGCCTAACACTCAGTGCTTAAAATACCTAAAGTAGGTATTTGGCTTCTCTCGAAAACAAAACTAGGTCGAGACAATGTCTTCGACTAAAACATTAAAATACATAATTGCTAAAAAATATAAGAAAGCCTAAGCAAGTTGAACGCTATCTGTCTACAAAGACACAAAAGGCAACGATGTAACACCCCGATTTTTCGGAATGTCACGGTGTAATTTGTTTTCAAAACCTTTCTATAATACATTCAATTCAAAGGTGGAATTAAATCATAACTATAAACATCGTTTGAACATCTTAGAATATCACTTTTACATAAAAATATCAAATCGGAAAACTTTTAAAAATTAAATAATAAATCCTCGAACTCAAATATCCCAACTCTCACGTCAGCTACTTCGATCCAGTTTTATCTGCAATGTCATCTACTCCCGTACAAGTACGATCATCTTAGGTGGAAACCACAACCAACTTTCAGGGTGAACAACCAAAAATATCATAACACACAATAAAGCATATTTCATTTTAATCAGAGAGTAATATAATCCTATAACATATTCCATCACAACATCAATATCATAACCAATCCATTCATGACCCAATGTCGTTTTCTTATACTGTGTCGTCATGACCTGTTATCACTAACAGGTACCTGTTCCTCAACAAGGCAATTCGAGTTGTCTTCCATTGTAACTTCTGACCTATCTCCCCGACTTTTCGAAAAGCCCTTTGGGCGAGACATCCACCTCCCCGCGCAGAGGGAAGTGACACTCGAATCACTATCTCTTAAACGAAAGTCCAACACATCACATTCTTATCGTAGCGCAGTACGAAAAGCTGCAAAATAGATTGATTAAATTAACGAGAAGAAAACGATGGATGAATGGAGTTGTTAGGGGTTTACAATTTCATCTTATCCTCTCTCTCTTATTTACTCCTCTTGATTTATTTGCTTGATTAACTAATTGTTATGCAACTTTCTTAGCCTACCCTTAACCCAATCCCTCGGTGAAAAGAGCCTATTACTAATTACTGGCTTGCTATCCCTAGCCTCCCCTAGCAATTAATAAATCATTATAGAGCAGAAGTGAAAAACAATTGATCGTCCTACCCCTATCCCTAGGTGGTATTGCTTAATCAAGGAATTACTCACCAGTTCATGACATTACTGTACGTCCCCGTATCAATAAAGACAAACAACAGTTATCGAATGAGTTAAACGATAAAAGCATTAAGCACAAATGAGAACCCAACAATTAATAATAAAAGCATATGGAAACCATATAAATAAACAAGAGTTTCAATAGAAGAGAGTATCAAAAGATTACATTGTTTCCCCCAACAACAATAGGGTTTAGTTCACCATTGTCATNGTGAATCTAGATGAAAAATGGATGAAGAATGGAAAAGTAAACCCTAGATAAGAAGAAATGGAGCCTAAGCATCCAAGAGATCCTCTCCAAAGAATGAAATTAGGTCTGGCCACCCCCTTCTATCAAAAGAATACATCTAAACTCGCAATAGGGCTATTTATAAGTGAGGAGCGCAACAGAAAACAGGCCCAAGCCCAACAGACAACCGCCCGGCGTCACACTTGTTCCGCCCAGCGGTTTCCCTCAAGCCGCGCTACCGCCCGGCGGTAGGGGTCTACCGCCCGGCGGTTTGCCTCTAATCGCAAATCCGCCCAACGCCCACGCCAGGTGCCTACTCCTCCCACTGGACCGCCCGACGGTGTAATTTGCCGCCGGGCGGTACGTCAACTTTTCATTTCTTCATTTTTCTTCCCTTTTCTTGAGTCTACGATCTTCATCTTTAACTCTATTCTTCACTTTCTCAAAAATGCTACAAAACAATGTAAAACAAGCATAATATCGCTAAAAATAGCTTTTGACTCTCTATAAACTCATTTATTGAGTTTTGCTTGATTCTAAGCTCATTCTAAGCAGTAAAGGGAGTAATTTGGTTTAAAATGACATATGAAAATAATTGTTTTTCAACCTTCATCATAGCACAATCTCAATATGTCCCACACTTAACCTCAATAATAAACATCAACTCACCAAACACAAGATTTTACTACACAAGATACGACTTCATATACAACACCACAACATCTTATAAAAATATCACTACATCAAATAAATCATCACAGAAATATATAAAATTATTACGATAAAATATCACCACAACATATAAAAATATTCAACTCTTATAATTTATTTTTTTTATACATAATAATCCCCCAATCTCTCAAATGAAAATCATTCATAATATCTCTTAACTTATATGCACTTATTGACAAAACAACAAGCTACTTTATTATTATATAATTTAATTTTTGAGAGCCTTACATCCTAAACTTAATCTTTCTAATATTTTTGTATATCACAATATAATATATTTTCATCCGTAATTCCTCTATCTTTTACATACATAAAGAAAAGATAAACTACACTTTACCCATAATTTTCATTGTTTTAAATCTAAAGCACCAGCACCTACTCTAAGAAACTTGGTTCTTCCTCACGCCGTTAACTTTTTTTTTTTCTCATCTAACTATATTCTTCTTCTTTTTATTTTCTTTCAGGGACTTCACGTACTTAGTATACATATATATATATATATATATATATATATATATATATATATATATATATATATATATATATATATATATATATATATATATATATATAAATCTATATTACAATAATATAATATATAATTCACGGAATCCGTACTTCATTATTATGTATATATTTATATATTAAAACACGTAACTTTCTTTATATTAATATTAAAAACACATAACCACTAGTGGAAAAACACTATTTAACGTCAGTTATTTTAGGCTTTTAACGTCATATTCCGAACCGACGTCGGACTATATAGACGTCGGACTATATAGGTCAAACGTCTATATAGACGTCAGACTCATAGATCAGACGTCTAAAATGTTGTCGTATTTGATAGGATCTTTCTCCGCTTGAGGCCTCTCGAGTTGCTCCTAGGTCATGGTGATTCGAGTTTACAACTTTATATTTTAGTTGAAGAGAATGGATTTTATGTTCTTATTTTGTATTGGACGGTTTTGATAATGTAGTGGAGGGAATTTGAGGAGTGCAAAATGCAAGAAATCGCCGTCCAAGAAAGCTGCCTAAGGACATGAGCAAAACTACACAAAAACTCAATGAAAACGCATTTTAATCGGTTCAAATGAAAAATAATTCATCAAAGAGTAATGTAATCGGAGTAAAATTAATTTTAAACGGTGCAAAAGTGAGAAAACAAACCTGAAAAAACGTAGCATGTGCAGAGAAAACGCGAGGAAGATGATGAACAATGAGTGCGCGTAACTACTGCCTCGCGTTCGCAGTGTTTTAATGCAGACATTTAGATGTCGGTTCCCTTTACAACAGACGTCTAAAGTGCTTTAGCAGTCAGAGTGGCGGGATCAGACGTCTAAATGGAGTCAAAAAGTGACTTTTTAAATTTCTGGATTTAGGGTTTAGACGTCGGTTCCCAGAATAACAAACGTCTAAAGTGCTTTAGAAGTCGGAGTGGCGGGATCAGACGTCTAAATGGAGTCAAAAAGTGACTTTTTAAATTTCTGGATTTAGGGTTTAGACATCGGTTCCCAGAGGAACAAACGTCTAAAGTGCTTTAGAAGTCGGAGTGGCGAGATCAAACGTCTAAATGGAGTCAAAAAGTGACTTTTTCAATTTCTAGATTTAGGGTTTAGACGTCGCTTCCCAGAGTAACAGACGTCTAAAGTGCTTTAGAAGTCAGGGCTCTCCCAACTGACGTCTATATTTCTGGCAGGTAGGTGAATAGCCATTAATTTCCGCCATATAGAAGTCGGGGCCCCTCTTAACTAACGTCTATATGACTGAAAGAAATGACTTTCCACCCACCTGTCAGACATATAGACGTCAGTTAGGAGGGGCTCCGACGTCTAAAATATTATAAACGTCGGGGCACCTTCTAATTGACGTCTATATGGCCAACTTATTTACGAAAATGCCATTGGTCATCAATATACGTCGTGCTTACCCTTAATCGACGTCTAAGAGGTGACGTTAAATAGCGTTTTTGCACTAGTAAACTTTCTTCATATCACTCCATCCATTTTTGTTCATACACCCATTAAACCCCGAACCTGCATTTTATTCTCCCTCTTCTTTCCTGTATTTCAAAAACGCACACAACTATATATATTATGCCAACACACATAAATTGGAACGTAACCCACTTAACCCATTGAGAGTAAATCCCATTTAACTCACAAGAGAACAAGAATCAAAGTAGAAGCAAGAAGAAAATCAATAACATCACACAATCCAAACACATTGATATTCTAGTCACTCCCTTTACAATGATGTACAAGCAAAGAATAAATATTATACCACATCACAAAATATTTCCCTATGACATAAAAACACTTATCAAAACCCTAAACCAATCATGTGTTACAATATAACCAGTTCCTCCCCTTACCTGGTCTCGTATTATTTTTGTTTCCAAAATCATCAAGAAAGCTTCACAATGTCACTGATGGTCCTCCTATTTTTGATGCCCGTTCTCTACTCTATTTTCTCCCAGAAAACATTTTTTTCTCTCTCTTATATTTCTAATTTTCGTTTTTTGCCTTTAGGGTAAAAAAATGCCAACCCCTTTTTACTCTTATCCTTTTTATACTCTTCTATTCTATCTCTATCTTTTTACTTTTAATAAAATCTCCCCATTTATATCTAAAACCACAAAAATTTCCTCTCTTATTCTCTCTTAACTACTTTTTAAAATATTATCAACCACCAAATCTTTTTAAAATCTACAATATCTAATATTGATTTTCTCTAAATATAATATTTCTTTTAATCTTTAAACCCACAAAGATTATATCTCTTATTCTCATTTAAATAACTTTTAAAATAACAACTAAATCTTCTACAAGATTTACATAATATTATTTTATTAAATATCCAGATTATTTAATTTGCATACTTTTCCTTTCTATACCTTCTCTTAATTAATTTCTACACCAGTTAAATAAAAGTAAAAAAAAAAAACCCTTTTGCCCTTTTGCCCATAGGCAAAAAAATATAAAAATAAAGAAATAACATAAAAATTATGTTCTAACAAAATTATAAACTCAAGAACACTAATCTCCAAACAAAATTCAAAGTCTCAAAATTACTTCATTTTTAAAACTCCTATTTTCCTAGATCTTACAAACGATACCATGAGCTAAACAAACATCTCATCTGTGATTAAGTGTTAAATATACGTTTGGTATCTTTGATTAAATAGCTTAATTGTAAAATGCTACCGAATGGTAAGAAATTAAAAAGCACTTTGTTGTTCTGGCAAACATTAAATGAGATTAAATGTTCAACGGTAAAAAAAACAATAAAAGTCATATCTACTGCATGCACAGTTTACAATAATTTTGTAGATAAGCTATTCTACACGCATCGACAATGCTAAAGATAAAATATCAAATATTGACGTTAGAGACAAATGAGATAATCATGGAATGTTCCTCTCTTGAAGCAAAGTCTAAAAAGATCGTACAATCTACTTCAAACAAAAGACTTAAAAAGCATGCCTGCTTTGAAAAGGTTGACTTACACAACGGCTGTTGAGAAAAAGAGGAATGATAAAAACACAATTGTCAAGGCTACAAACTACAAACGCAGTCCAACCGACAAATTTTCATGAAGCCTATATATAGAAGATCTCTAGAAGAAAGTAAAGAGGATAACATAGAGGATAACCAAAAAGCACAAAGCTTACAACGACATATCCATCCTAAAGAGAAAAGGAGAGAAAAAAGCACAAAGGAAAAATACATCTGAGTTGAAAAGAAGAGAAGAAGAGAAAAAGAGAAAGAGATACTCTCGAGCTTAAGCGTCAAATTTCCTACTATTGTAAGAGAGTAGAAAGAAACAGTTGCGAGTGTTTGGATTGCATTGTATTGTAATCAAATTCTCTCATACAAAGATTTAGTTTGAACTGCTTGTAAGCAATCGTTGAATGCAATTCTATAGAGAATTAAAATACCTATAACTAAACTCTTTTGCATTGAGGAATCTAGGTGCAGTAGTCTGTACCAGGAGTGGTTTGAATATTCAAGGAAATCTCGGTAAGCTATTGAGTACCATGGAGCGAACTAGTATAAAATCTCTTATGTTATTTTCTCTTATCTTCACATAACAATCCTCTTAGAAAACCTGCAGTTGAGTTCTACATTTCAAAATATAAGAACTTTCAAGTTAAACGACTGCTTATTTTTAAAGGAAGTTCTTACAAACACTACAGTAGAAACATTTTAAATAGTACGACGATCTTATCAAGTATATATATATATATTTTTTAAGTCTAGTGTTTGAGTCTTCAAAAGAATATTTCATACGCTCGACAAAGTGTTATATCAAAAGGGTTGCGAAAAACATTTTCCATAAACACTACTCACCCCCCACCCTCCTTCAAGTGTTCTTTAGGTACTTCAATGGGACTCCTGGATGTGCATTATTCTTCACCACTCCTAATATCCCTAGTCACCGAATAACCTTTTGTTACCCTAGACTAGTTGAGTATTCGCACCACTCCTGGTACTAGACTACCGTGCTAAGATTCCTTAATTCAAACTGAGTTCAGTTGTAAGTATTTTAATAATTCTCTTCAGAATTGTAATCAACGATTGCTTACAAGTAGTTCAAATATATTCTTTTCATTAAGCTCTTTTCTTTCTTTTTCTCTTTAGGATGGATATATCGTTGTAAGCTTTTCTGGTGATCTTGAGTTATCCTTTTGATTTTCTTCTTGAGAGATCTTCTATTTATAGACTTCATGGATATATGTCCATTAAACTGGATTTGTAATTGGTAGTCTCGATACTTGTAATTTCTCTTCCTTTTTTTCACAATAATTGTTGTGTAAGTCAACTTTGTTAGAGCAGATATGCGTTTTCAACCCTTTGCTTGAAGTAGGTTGTACGATCTTTTTAAGCTTTGCTTCAAGTGAGGAACATTATGTGAAAATCTTCTTTGTCTCTAATGCCCACATTTTTATTTTTGATTTGTAGCACTATGCAAGCGTGTAGAATAACTTATCTAGAAAATTAGAATAAATTGTGCATGCGGCAAATATGACTTTTCTTATCACTTTTATCATTTTTGAACATTGAGTATTTAATGTCATTTAATGCTTGCTCAAAACAACAAAGTGTTTTTGATTTTCACAACGAATACTTCTACCGTAAGATGAGGTATTTATTAAGCTCATAGTATCGTCTAGATCAAGTAAACACTTTTTTAGATTTTGCCTTTGGTCAGATAGTGTTTAACATTAGGCTTTTCTTATTTTTTATCAGTTTAGTCTTTTAAAAGGTTTTATCAGAGACATTGTCTATACCCATTACTGTTTTTAAGAGATACTGAATTCCTACTCAAGGTATAATAAGCATTGAGTGTTTAAATCAATCTCTCTTGGATGCTTTTAGACAAGACATCATCTGGTCATGCGTTTGGGTGTTTTTGCTTAGATGTTTTCTTAGATGTTTTTCTATTCGTAAGACATAAGTGTTATCCTAGATGTTTTTCTATTCCTAACACCTAAATGTTTTTCTAGATGTTTTTGTATGTTTGGGGTTCAGGTTCTAGGTTGTGAGTGTTTTGGGATTTTGGCTCTAGATTTTGTGTTTTCATTCTAGGTAATTTTTTGACCTTAACATGTTTTAATGTTATTTGATTAAAGTTCAAAACATGAGAGTGTTTGGTCGTATAGACGATTTTGTCTTTAACAATGTCCCCCTTTTTTATGTTTAACAAATACATATTCAAACGATGTATTCATTCTTAGTTTCGTCTTTTAGTTTTAAGTCTTGTGTGTTTTATATATTTTTTTGTTTTTATCTTTTGCATTCTGTTAGTGGACACAGTCAAAAATTTTTTTGCACAAAACCAAATAAACGAGTAAAAGAGAATAAATAAAAGCAGATAAAGTAGCAAAATAAACAACACTCAGGCTATTTTATTAAAACAAAACATATTACAATAAATTAATAATGTACTCCTAAGATGAACTCTAAGAATATGGAGAAACTCCCCCTAATTCTATACTATCATAACTTCTAGTGTACTCCCCTTGAGTACATGCTTGTAGATGCTGATGTGTCTTTTCTTCTTCTTTTTATCCCCCTTATTTGATAAACATATGTTGAGATTGTTGATGAGGGGAGTACTGGTTTTTTATGATGACAACATAATTAATAACGCATGTGTTGTTATATGTGTTACATGTTCATTACTTTCATGTCTATGATTACTTGAGAACATGTTTATGTTATTTTATTCATTGCTGCAAATTCACTGCGTTTTCATGAGATCTTATCTGTGAATGCATGACATATGTTTTAGAAAAGGAAAACCACGTGTACTTTAGTTGAACTTAAAATGTGTGGCAAAACAGCAGTTGTAAGTCGACTTCATTATGAAACAAGTCGATTAAAAATCGTGGCTTTGCACAAACTTTTTCAAAGTGTGTTGTGAATATTTTTGGAAAGAAAGTTTTTCAAAACTGCATTGAAGTGTTACAAAGTCAACTGTATCGCAAGCTACTCGACTTAGTTAGTTATGTTTTGAAAGTCTGTTAATGGTTGTGATGTCTAATGGTTATTGATGAGTGAATATTTTCATGATTCCACTTAGTTTATTGTACTAGATTTAATTAGGGAAATGTGCTTAATTGTCCAATATTTTCCCGTTTTTGCTAATAGTGCTTAATTTGACCGGAAATTCTAATTTTAATTAATTTGAATCTTCTGAGCTAATTATTTGCATTATTATTTTCAGGGAAAATTTTGGAAATATAATTTTGGACATATTGAGAACTGTCACACAATTCAAGACTTTCCACAAAACAAGTGTTCTCAAGAAGGAGGGCACTATGGTCATTTGAACTTATGAGAAATGGGTGCAACATGTTAAATTTGGGGGTGCACAAGGAAAAGGCTGCAACACATTGAAAAGAAAGAAAAAAATAAGCTAAGTCCACCTGTCACTCTAGAATGGAACACTGATATATTTTTAAGTGGAAGAAAAGTTACAACAACCTCCAACACGAACCCAGCAAGAGCACGGACAGCAGCATTCACTTGAGAAAGAAATGGGCTGCAACCTTCACACTTTATCACACGCTGCAGCAGCCTATGTGCAGAAAGCTTGTCCAACGTAATTGATGATGAACCTCCACGGTGCACATAGCAACAACCACAGTTCACGTCCACAACCAGTGTTGGAGTGAGGTCCATCAACTTTTGAATGGAGGTGCATACAGCAGCTTTCTAGCAGCTTGGGAATTCCTTCTCCTCACGGACAGCCCAACATTTTCCTTCATCCAGTAGCTTGCAGTCTAGCAGGAGGTGTATACGGAAGCTCCATCACACGTCCAGCATCTTTAGAGGTGTAACCAGCTTTGAAGCAGCACGAGCAGCACACGTCCACGTGAAGGATGCACACAGTTGAGTCCATACTCCAAGACGTCTAAGTGGTGCTTCATGATCATTTTGGAAGTCCTGCAAGCCTTGGTGTTGGAGTGTCACGGTTGCAAGAAAAGTAACGGACCATGGCTTTTGAAGTTGCTGCCACGTCTAATGCTTTCATTGTAAGAAGCGGTGTGGCACCCACATATTTTTCAACAGCAGCGTCCAAGTGATAACTCCACGGCCCACACAACATGTCCAGCTTGAAGAGTTCACGGTGCAGGAAGAAAGAAATGCGTCCAGCTGCCTCGGCCTAGAAAAATTACATTCCACGGTCCAGCACAATTTGGAGGCAGCAGCACATGTTGAAAATCTCCAACATACCACCAGCACACACTGAATTATTTCTAGGAGGTGCAGCCCATTAATGCATGTGGTGGCAGGAAAAAAGAAAACTTCCAGCATGCCTCATCTTCACTTACTTCCACGTCTAGCAGCTTCAAGTAACGTCCAAGTTGGGGTGCATCTAGCAACTCTGCCTTCACGCATCCAGCACATGAAACATTTGGAGGGGCTGCCACGTCCAGCATATAAAAAAGAAGCACACAAACCTAGGTGGGGGGGAGTAAGAGCAGCCGTCATGTTACATAGGAGGCTGCTTTTTGAATGTTTTTGATAACAAATTTATTGGAATCATGATTATTCTTCTGGATTGTGGATGAATATGGAGTGGTCACGGTCTTGAGCAGAAAGCTCATATCCTAGAAAAGGGAGAATTACCATTTTGCTTTCATTTAGCCACCACTGTCTTTGCTAGCTGAATATTTTCTTTCATTGAGGTGTCACGCGGTCATATCTCCTTTGCCTTCATTCAAATGTTGACGTTGGATTATGGTTGAAATGAAAAAAGCATTTTTTATTATATTTTTAGGAGAATGAAGATTTTACGGTTTGGGTTTATTACCGTGATGATGAAGTTGCATATCTTTTATTTTATAAGCAAGCNGTGCACATTGATTCAATTTTAGAAGCAGATCATTTTATATTTTTTTCTCTAAAATGTGCGTAATTCATGGTCCAGCTAGGTTTCATCTAGGTAGCATTTACTTTCATTTATGACTTTACTTGTTTTTAGGTGCTGTCACACCATGATGTTTGTGATTTTGTTTTATAATTTCCTTGATTGTTTTACAATTANCNTTTCCCTTTTTAGCTTGCATTTTAATACCCTTAATTGTACTTGGATCTTTATCTATTGCGTTGTTGATTTAATGCTTTCGTTCACTATGTTGTTGTTTATTTTGTTTGGCTTCGTTGTTTTTTTTTTTTATATTACCAATTTTCTCACTTGCTTTAGAGACCGTTTAGATTCAATGTAGAACCGTTTGATCATCTGTAGGACCGTTCGGTCTTCATGTTTTTTTTCTTTTCAGTTATTTCAATGTTTTTAATTATGTTCGGTTGTATTTAATTTCCAGTTTTNATTTAATTTAATTTTCCTTGCAAGAACACATTCAAACCCCCCCCCCCTTTTTTGTATTAGACTTAATTCCTAAACCGTAGTTGGTCTTTGAGAGACGACCTAGGGGTCATTCCCTAGCCATACTGCATTCTAAAATGCACATCAAATTTGATTGGGCGGCGACACCCATCAGTTATATTTTATATCTTTGACCAAGCATTGATTGTGAGTCAATTGTATTAAATACGAAATCAATTAAGTTGGTTTGACTGCTACTAACTGTTATAATTGTCTGAGCATAATCAACTCTGTTAGTAGCATAGCCGACTTAGGAGCGTCAATTTTGTGAAAAACTATATATAGACGCGAATTTGATTTCTGCAGAGACTTTTGAGAATCTAACGTTTTGACAATCACATTCCAGGTACGATTCCTATCTTTTGTGATAATAATGCTGCAATGAGTTTGTCTAGAAATCCTGCATTGCATTAACGCTCTAAGCATTTTGAAATCAAGCATCACTTCATACGCGATCATGTTAACAAGGGTACTTTTGATTTACAATATGTAAACACATAATATTAGCTTGTTGAGATCTTCACTGAGCCATTAGTTGAAGATAGACTTAATCGTCTAAAAACCCTTATTCGTTTGAGAAGCGTTGAATTAAACTTAAATCAAAATGTTAAGTGTGTTCATATAGGTGTGTCTAAGTCTAGAGAGTCAATCATCTAGGACACATAGTCCACAAGACGACATTTTTTTGCATCGTCTAAGACAAATCGTCTATCAAACAACTACATTCATGCATTAGGCATGTCTAAGTTCTATGCCCATCTCTAAAAGTTGTCTAGCATTTCTAGACCCCAAACCCTCTCTTTTGTCTGCCGAATCTTTTGTATGCAATAAAACCATCTTCCTTCCTATCATAGCCCAATCTCTCTCCTCCTCGAAACTCTTAATCTCTGATTTTATCACTTCACACTCTTATCCATTGTTGACAAACACTTTTTTCAAAATCTTCTCGGTATTAAAGAGACTCAAAATCTCCTTTCTACGTACTAACCACATTAAATGGATGAGACTGATCAATCCCCCATGAGTAACTTTTTCTCTCTATTTAACTTGTTTCTCTTCTCATCTTCTCAACTCATTCTCTCAAACACTAATTCCTCTCTCATCATCATGACCTCTCAATTCTCCAATTTCTTCGACCTTCAATATTCAAGCCAATGAAACCTTATTCCAAACCTCTTGACCGTCATCATCATCTCATTCTTTCATCAAAACAAGATGTACATGATAATTCAATCTCCTCTCCTACTCCTATTCTCAGAACTTACCTGTCACCACCACTCCTCACCTAACCCCCATTCTACCACCACCACTCCTCACCTAACCCCCATTCTACCACCACCACTCCTCACCTAACCCCCACATCCAGAACATTGTCCTTTTCATCCTTCTTCTATTCTTCAATCCTTCACATTTTCTTCTTTCCAACCGCTCCAACCTGTTTCTTCCCCTTTTCTAAGGGAGTTTTCTCTTTCCTTCTTTTCTCCATCATTGTCGGGTCATGATGTCTCTTCTTTCAGTTTTTTTCCCTTTTTGATGTTGTTGAAAATAGAATGGCTTAGTTTCAATACCAAGAGGGGGGAGGGGGGTTTGAATTGGTGAAACACAAAAATCAAAGTCTTTTAAAATCTTTTTCGTAAAAGGATGACCTTTCAAAAGTTTCTTGAATCGCAAGGAAAAAGATTTTCAAGTGCAAACTGCTTACATCCAGTGTCCTTTGAATCCCAGGGAAACGCATGTTTTTATACTGGTTCAGCCAAACTGCTTACATTTAGTGTCCTTTCAATCCCAGGAAGCAAATGCACTATAATGATCAGGATTTTTACAACAAGGTTTCTATAGCGACCTCCACGTCAAAATAGAAAGCACCTCTCTAATCCACTAACCAAAATATAGGCATACAAACAAAGAACAACAAAAATATATCCCCTCTCCCATAGTCTTTAATCACTTTAAACAATCATCAAAGTCCTAGAACGTCATACGTTCTCTTCTTGTAATCACAACAGGGCAGCCACAATCTTCACAAGATTGAGAGAAGAAGTTGATCACGTATCAAACACCTCAATGTGCAGGTTGATCAATCAGTCAATGCGCACAAATTCTTGCTCGTCAAGCAATGACCAAAGAATGAACACCAAAGATAAGAATCGTACCTGGAATGTAATTGTAGTCTTCTAGTTGATTCCTGATCCATAATAGTTAAGAGCACCAGTGTGTAGCCGATATGTACTCAGCTTCAACAGTTGATAGCGTAACTGTATTTTACTTCTTGCATTGCTTCATTCCAAGAGTTATCTTTAGCAGCCTGATTGACCTTTAATGGCTTGATTTGGGAGATGAAAGCAGTAGTTGATGGATTGTGATATGATCTTTTCCTTACACGCTCACTCAGAGTTCCAATAATTTTCTCAAGGGATGGTCCTTGGTGATCAGACGATGTAAGCTAGTTGGTTCCCTCCTTTCTTGATAGGAAACACTTTCGTACTTCGAGCACAAATAGCAATCCCTATCAGAAGTTGCAGCGGAATGAAGTTCTTGAAGGTTGAAGGTTATGCACGGTAGGTGTTTGATAAAAGGTGCGAATGTGTTTTGGATGGATTGTGGTGAAGTCTAGCTCAGACAGCTTTCCTAAGGGGAAAGAAGCTAGAGGATGCAAAGCTAAAGCTTGCAAAGAGTTTGAACTTGAGAGAAGTGGTTGAATTTTGACAGCATAACACTAATTTCATTCAAGTTTAGTTTACACATGGTAGAGCTCTTCTTTTATAGGATGCAAGAGTTGATGAACCGTGCAGCACAAGTTATGCAAAGCTTATTCTAAACGTGCTGCAACTAATAGTTACTGTGCAATGTATTTTACATGTGGAGAGCATTTAACACGTGCTAGAATTGAAGAAGGTGGCTGGTGCAAGTTGGCTAAGCACATGTTACATCCAAAAGGCACCTTTCTTCATGTTGCTTGCTGTCTTCAATCCGTAAACCATTTAAAATCCATCCTCCTTGGTCTCCTTTGCTTTTTCTTAGCTTGGCTAGCTTCTTGAGATTTGTAGGCATAGTTTCCTACTTTTATTTGGACACCTACAAAGCAAAGAAAAGTATTTAGTTTAAGTAGAATCTATCTAAGACTTAGATAAGGAAATAGTTTTGGAAATCTATATTCTACTTCCCTTTCTTTAGTCTTAGCTTTAGTTGATAGTTCTTTGAATGGTAAGTCCCTAAAGGGGTTGCCATCATTCCCTCCCTCTTTAAAAACGATTTGTCCTTAAATCGGGAAGAAATAAAGAAGCACAACTTTGGTTTTTGTTGTCCGCCTGGATAAAAAATTTATCTACAAAAGATAGCAAAAATGAGTATGATGAAGATGTAAGCAAAGATAAGAGTACAAAATAAAAGTCTTGTATATTTGAAAAAGATTTTCCTAAAATGAGTCTTGGAAAAATAGAATTGCCATCTTTTGAAAAGGTTGGTAAAGAATATGGAATGACAATTAATTGAAAAGAAAAATTAAAAATGGAAGAATGCAAAATAATTGGAAAAGAAGTAAAGAATGAGAACTCTTCCCTTTTAGGGTTCATTGGAATGTTAAGAGTAGGAGTTGCCATCAGTAGCAAGAGCTCCTTCTCCTTATTTTCCTCTTCTTTCTTCTTTTCTTCTTCTNTTTTCTTTTCCTCTTCTCTTCTCTCTCTGTCTTGTCTCTCTTTTTTCTTTCTCTCTTCTTCTTCTCGCTCTCTTTTCTCTTCTTTTTGTCTCTCAACATCTAGTCTCTTAACTTTCAACTCTAGTGTCTCAACCTTTAACTCCTTAAGTCTAATTTGAAATTCTAATTCTNTAAGAAGAAAACCATTGTCATTTAAGCTTTCAAGAAATGTTTTTCCATCTTCAATGTAAGCTCTTAGAGATTGTAGGTTTCTCTTAATGGTTGAAGGCACAAACTCTTTTCTCATGCAAGATTTTAGTTCATTCCAATCATGGATTAGGGATTTTCTACCTATCCTAACATGATATTGCCTTTCATCCCACCACTCTCTTGCATGTATTTCAAATCTAGATGTGTAGAGACTAAGGACATGAGATGCATTATTGCTAGAGTGATAATAGGATTCGTGTTTACTTTTTCTAGCAATGAATGGATGCAAGCCATCAATGTCCTTTTCCCAAGCTAGGTATGTCAATGAACCAATGTCCTCTCCAAAGAATGGAATATTTGTCCTAGCATGTTTATATAACTCATCCTCAATCTTCTCGAATTCATAAAATGAACAAGTTCTTCTAGCTTCATCAAGTTTTCTTTTAATTTCTTTGAAAGTAATTGGTTGATGAAGACTAGAAAGACCTAGAGGACCTATATGAAGGAGAAGACCTAGAGGAATCATAACAAGACATCAAAACTTTTTTTTAGATTTTTGTGAAAGATTTCTATAAAGATTCTAAAGGTGAAGAAACCGAATAGGTCCCAGGAAGGAGAGGTGAATCACAATGGACAAGCTTAGAAACCTTGTCCTTCCTTAGCTAGAGTTTCTCCTGACGTTTCTTACCCAAGTTTTAATGTAGAAGTCTTTCAAAAGCTTTTTGAATGCAAGATGAAATGCACCTAGAAACCAAATGAAGGTTTATCTAAATGAAACGCGCTTCTAGATATCACGGAGACTTAAAACAAAAATAACAACAAGTAAAAATTTAAAGAAAGGATGCCAAATGAATGGAAGAGAAAATAAAACGGCCCTAAGTGGAAGTGCAAATGATACTTGGAGCCACTTGACACACTTTCACATTAAGATGTGGAAACTAAGCTATTACAATGTTTGATTGTGTACTTGGAATTGCTAGAAAAGCATTTTTCCAAGCCACTTTAATTTGAAATGGAAAAGAAACAAATTAAGCACAAATTTTCGTGATACCAAGTCACAAGTACAATGAAAAAGTGTGTGCAAATGAGAAAGCCAAGTGTGGCCGCTATATCACAAAATGCTGGTCCAAAATGATGAAAATTTGTTGTTGAAAACTGGTTGCTGAAATAGTTTTGTAGAGCCAAGGAAGGTGCTCTCAGAGTCCCAACTTTTGCTTGCTTTAACAATGCTTCCACTCCTTAGTATGCTACCCCTTTTGGAGAAGCAAACTGGTTGCTGGAACTCCACCATAGACGCACCATAATCCAAGATAAAACAACCAAACCGTGAGTGCTTAAAATTGTTGCTGCACCAGATTTTTGCACCAAAAAGTAACGTTACAGTAGAATGAAAGCCAATAAAAGTGAATTCTAAGCACCTTGGGGCTGGACTAAAGGCTAACACTCAAAAGGAACCTAAGATAGGGTCTAGAACAAATTATAAAAGCAAGAAAAAATTAAAACCAAGATCAAACTTAACTGAAGTGAAACTGTTTGATAGAAATGCCAAAGTGTTTGATAAAATTCTCCAAAGAACAACAGATTTTGTATTTTCTGGATTTTGATTTCTCAAATCTGGATTGCAGTGATTCAAGTGCTTTTTTTGCTTATTTTAGATGTGATTGAACATTAGAAATGATTTAGAAGTGAAATTCCAGCTTTTGCCAATCTAATTTTGAAAAATTAAAAATTTGATGTGGTGAAACAGCAAGGAAAACCGTTGCAGCATTGAAATGTGGTAGAAAATTTGAAACTGCACTGGTCAAACTCAATGGCAAGGATTCAAATGTGTAATTGACACTGCAAACAACTTTGTATCATCAAATTAAACATGTAGAGCAATGGAACGGCCAAGAAAATATCTAGTGCAGAATTTCACTTGTGCACTTCTCAAATTGAACAAATTTTGGTGGTTTGGTTGGTGTTTTTGCAAAAAAAATGAAAACAGACCATATGAACAGTAGAAACAAGTTTGGAATGATGAAATAAACTTGCTCAATCGGTAATAGTGCACTAAAACAATTAGAAACACCAAATCACCATAGCTGTAACGAATTATGCAGAGAAACACACCAAAATTGTCACCAAATGTGTTGTGAATGAAACTGCAATAATCAAATTGAGATGCAGTGATTCTAATGGACAACTAACATTCCAAACCAGTTTGTATGATCAATTAGGACATGTGAAACTAATGAAACTGATATGAAAATGTCCAAAACAGAAAAGTTCCAGTTCACATATCAATTTCAAGTGACTTCAACGATGTTTAATGGTAATGTTGCACATATGGCAAAATAGATCAAACTAACAATGGACACAACCAAATATATATGTACAAACTGGAAGAATGCATCAAAACCTTCAGATTCAACAAAACACATCGGCTGTGGAGCAAAAATGCATAAAAGCACACCAAAATTGCTACAAAATTTACCAAACAGCAGAGTCAAAGTTGGTTGGTTCTATCAAATGCACAAGAAGATCCTAACTGACTAGATCTAGCCTCAGAATTTAAGCTAGCAGATGTTAAATTTTCTTAAGACAGTGCAACGAAAAACCAGCACGGTGCATAGCTGCAAAATATGATGACAGTTTGCTGAAAACAGAGATTTGATGAACTCAACTACTCTTTTTGTGATTTATTGATGAATTTTGATTCTTAACACTTGAAACATGTATAAAAGCATCACATAAACTTGTCTCACGTATTAAAACACATGAATCTGGACAAAAAGAGTGTACACATGATCAAACCAGAATTGAGTTTTGATGTAGAATGTGCAAACAGAAACTCTCGATCAATGCACTAAACTTCTTTGATCAAAGCTAGGCAATGCCTCATTGCTTTATGTGATCCAAATAGAGCTAGAAAATGCATTGAACACATGGAAAAACAAAAAAAAAATGCGCGGAACAGATTCAAAACCGTGACAGAGTAAAAACTGCAAACAAATGCACATGACTGATGACATAACTAGAAAATTGAAGTTGAAATCTGATGCAACTGAAAACAATTGATATGCACTGATTAAAATGTAAAAGAAACACTAAGGATCAGTGAACACAAACAAAAATTTACTCAAACAAAAACGAATCAGAAAAAAAAAAATGAATGAAACAGTAACATTCAAGAACAGAACAACACGGACCAGTGAAAAACGAATTGCAAGAGTGACTTAGCTCATGCAGAAACGCGTGGACGTTCTGGCTCTGACTACCAAATGATAGGAAACACTTTCATACTTCGAGAATGAATAGCAATCCCGATCAGAAGTTGCAGCGGAATGAAGTTCTTGAAAGTTGGAGGTTATGCACGGTAGGTGTTTGATAAAAGGTGCGAATGTGTTTTGGATGGATTGTGGTGATGAAGTCTAGCTCAGACAGCTTTCCTAAGGGGAAAGAAGCTAGAGGATGCAAAGCTAAATCTAGCAAAGAGTTTGAACTTGAGAGAAGTGGCTGAATTTTGACAGCATAACACTAATTTCATTCAAGTTGAGTTTACACATGGTAGAGCTCTTCTTGTATAGGATGCAAGAGTTGATGAACCGTGCAACACAAGCTATGCAAAGCTTATCCTAAACGTGCTGCAACTAATAGCCACTGTGCAATGTATTTTACATGTGGAGAGCATTTAACACGTGCTAAAATTGAAGGTGGCTGGTGCAAGTTGGCTAAGCACATGTTACATCCAAAAGGCACCTTTTTTCATGTTGCTTGCTGTCTTCAATCTGTAAACCATTTAAAATCCATCTTCCTTGGTCTCCTTTGCTTTTTCTTAGCTTGGCTAGCTTCTTGAGATGTGTAGGCATAGTTTCCTACTTTTATTTGGACACCTACAAAGCAAAGAAAAGTATTTAGTTTAAATAGAATCTATCTAAGACTTAGATAAGGAAATAGTTTTGGAAATCTATATTCTACTTTCCTTTCTTTAGTCTTAACTTTAGTTGATACTTCTTTGGATGGTAAGCCCCTAAAGGGGTTGCCATCATTTCTTCTCTAGTATCTTTGAGTGGCTTTTCATGTTGACTCTTGACTTCATGGTTAGGATTTTCTTATGTATTTCCTTCCTTGGATATGCAATCATTTACCTGGAAGTTTTTAGAAGGAGTCATTTAGCTCTGACATGCTTTGGTGAGGCTCATAGTTAAATCTCACATGAATGGCTTCTTCAACTTTCAAGGTTCTAGAGTTATATACTTTAAAGCTCTTGAGGTTTCAAAGTAACCAAGCATGATCCCTTCATCATTACAAGAATCAAATTTACCTAATTTATCCCTAGTGTTTAAAATAAAACATTGACAACCAAAAGGATTAAAATAAGAAATATTTGGTCTCTTGTCCTTCCATAGCTCATAGGGAGTTTTGTTGAGGATATGCCTAATGTCAACTCTATTTTGAATATAGCAGGGAATGTTCACCGCTTCTGCCCAGAAGTGTTTAGGAGTGTTGAAATCATTTAACATTGTTCTGGCCATTTCTTGCAAAGATCTGTTTTTCCTCTCAACAACTCCATTTTGTTGTGGAGTTCTTAGAGTTGAGAAACTAATTTTGATGCTAGAGTTTTCGCAAAACTTTTCGAAAAGTTCATTTTCAAATTCTCCTCCATGATCACTTTGGATAGACATAATTTTCAAATTTTGTTCAGTTTCTATCCTTTTACAGAGTTTGCAAAAGACATTAAAAGCCTCATCCTTATGAGTTATAAATAGAACCCAAGTCCACCTAGAAAATATCATCTACAACTACTAATCCATAGTGTTTACCACTCATAGATTCAATTTTTGTAGGTCCAAACAAATCTGTATGAAGCAACTCTAGAGGTCGTTTGGTCAACACCATATATTTACTTTTGAAAGACTCTTTGACCTATTTGCCCTTCATGCAAGCACTACAAAAATACTGTATCGTTGATCGATACATCTGTCAATCCTGTTACGAGATCATGGCGTAGCAACTTAGAGATTAATGTCATACTTGCATGTCCACAGTTATTATGCCACGTTACTTCCTCGTCTTTCATAGAGACTAAACATGAGACAATTTATAACTGTAATTAATCCAGATTTATTTTATACAAGTTGCCTAGTCTATTAGCAATAAATTCTAAAGAGTTATTACTATCTAATACTCTACATTGCCCTTTTTCAAAAACATCATTATATCCGTTATCACACAATTGACTTATGCTAAGCATATTGTGTTTAAGGCCATCAACTAACAAAACATTATCAATGGAAGGGGAAAAGATTTATACCTATCTTTCCAATTCCTATGATTTTTCGTTTTTGGTTTCCTCCAAATGTGACCGAACTCCTTTCTTGTTCCTCAAGTTTAGGAACATACAATTTTCTCCCGTCATGTAACGTGAGAAGCCACTGTCCAGGTACCAGAACGGGAATTTCTTTTCGGTCATCAAACACATCTACAAGAGGAATTATTTGACTCTTGGATACCCATAAGTAGTTGGGTTCTGACTTGTTAGATATATGCATTTTCTTCTTTTCAAAAGTTAATGCATCACTACTTGACCTAGTGAAACCCATAGGGATAGATTTATTTACATGTTTTGTATTAGGTTTCCTATAACCTAAACCTTATTTGTTAGATGAATGCTTACTTTCTCTCAATAGACGATCTAATCTATCATTTCTCTCAAATGTTCTACTTAGGATTTTTGTGAAGGTACTGTTTTCATGCCTAAGGGATACTATGACTTTAGCATCCTTGTCTACTGTTGTATTATCTACAAGTTTTATATTTTTTGTCCTAGTTTATTTCTTTTAATTTTTTGTGACACTTAACTTTACCCTAAGATTACTAACCTTTTGTTGAAGTTTCTTGACATTATCCCTAAAAGTAACTACTTTATCTAATAGATTATTTTTATGTGTGAGATGTTTTGAACGTTGATTACATAGAATTTTATATGTACAGGTAAGCTTAGACTAATACGATAGCAGTTCATAATATGCATTTCTTACTGAGGATAGATACTCAAAGTCATTCGATGTACTCTCAGTATGTATTCCCTGCTACCAAGCATACTTATAGCACTTTGGTGTTTATTTTAACTTCTTCCTTTAGTGGTTTGATCTTATTTGAGCATATGATGATTGCTAGATAATATGAATTATTAGGACTCTCTTATGCCACACCCTGCACAACAACATCCGAGATTGAGGTTTCTCAATGTTCCTATCGTTCTTCTCTCCTTGGCAATGCAAGGAGTGTTTAGAGATTTAAAGACACGAAAACACCTTTATATTTATCAACTATACTCCTATGGAGGTTGTTGCAACAAGTTGACCTTATACCTCCGAGCATAACATCTACAAATAGACCGTTTTCTTAAAAGTGATAAGAGTTTATGGTGCCTGACTAAATTATCTACAAAAAATAAGAACTGAGGAAGGAGGAAAAATACATGTTATTTTCTTGTGTTATGTTTAAACCATAATGAAAATTATTTACTAAAGATGCAGTATCGATATCCTAGCAATATTAAATAAACAGTACCTTGTTTCATTTTATGGAATCCTATTTTTCTTTCAATTAATTTAATTTCTGACATAGACCTATTGCAATACTCATCTGGTTGACATTGTTTCCATGTTTGATAAGTGTTCTTTTCTTCGGGGACTATACGACATGTCCATACGGCTCCTCTCTTCTCGAGAATTCATATATTCTTTATCAGTATATGGACAGTTATCTCTCAAACACAGGTTTAGATTTAACTTCAATGGAAAAAAACGGAACACCTGACAACATATCTTCATAGACCAAAAACTACGGGATTATCCCTTTCATTTTGGGATGACGGCAGGATCATAATATTCGAACCTTTTTTTCATGTTTTTCCTGGAAGTTTGGAGGAAATTTCAATCAATAAGATTTTTCTAATTTTTTCGAAAGGAATATATTTATCGAAGGTATCATAAGTTAATTGTAACATGTCAATATTGTTATATAAAATATAAACATTTATGATCTCTCTTTCGTTTCATTCTCCCTTCAAATTTCAAGTACAACTGTGATCTTTCTTCCGATCTTCCTTCTTTTGAAGCACTATGATCTGTTTTCTTGATAAAACAACGATAGGAGTGCTTTTCAATTATGGTTTGATTTCAAGGTTTGTAACTTGTTATTCAATTGATTTTCCTTTTTCTTTCTATCTTAACCTCTGTTAAGTATCGAAGTGATTAAAATGAAAGAGTTCTAATTTTGTTTATCATATTGCTCATGTTTTATTTAGGAGAAAACTTGTTGTTTATCATATTTTTCTCTAATTTTGTTCTTTGATATACTTACTGATCTTTTTAATATTGTTTAGATTAATTTTTATTTCTGGTATAGGTAGTCTTGGTTTATGAAATATATATATATATATATATATATATATATATATATATATTATTTTTTTTTCTTTTTTATTTCTTAGTTGATCAAATTTTACAGAGATTTTGTTACCATTTTGGTTGAATCGAATGCCAATTTTATCTAGAAACTTCTGAAATATCATAACTAACATTGTAAAATTAGATAGTATGTAAGTGTTTAGCTACAATAAAAGAGAAGCGCAAGTACCAAAACAACAACTTACTACAGAATCAGGGAATCACCCTTTATAAGTATAAGTGGAAAAATTCCCTATATATTTTGTATTAATTTTAGTGCAACATTTAACTAATTATTATAAAAATCAACCAATTTATCATATGATAATTTATGACTAAATAATTATATAAAAGTGTCCTACTCTTTCAATATAAACTATTTTTCCGATAAGAATTTCCATAAGTAGTTTATAATAAATATGTTGGTTTGGCCAACTACTGCATTGTAGAATTTGTATTTTACATGCATTTCATTTCTTCATTTTTGTAAGATTATAAAGTGTCTTGTTTAGAATATTATGGTGGACATTTCATTTAACCAACTTAGAGGATTGTGCACTCTTTGTTTTCTTCAGGAGGTATTTTTGTGAATTGTACTATCTTAGAGTTCTTATTTGAATTTTAACTGATACTACATTTTAATATGTATTTACTGGAGTTTAATTTTTTTTCTGCTGTAGGTTGATAAGTTGATTAACGAAAATTGTTGAAGATAGAATTTGAATTTAAATTATTGTTAGATTTAGTTAGGAATAAGTTTTAAATATTTAAAGTTATTTTATGTTTTTAAGTTGTTTTCTATTTTTAAGTATAAACTGTATAGATGTACCTCATTTAAAAAGAAAAAAAAAATGAATGAATGAATGAAAGAATTATTTCACATAATTATTTCAACAAAAACCATTTATTCAAGCGTAGCATTATACTTATAAAAGTCTGGTATTACTATGAGAGTCGTATACTTGGTTCTTTACATATTTCATGTTTTCAACAATTCCTTTGCTGGACCTCTTAAGGTAGCAATTTATAAACGGTGTTATTTTATGTGTCCTTTTGGAGGTTGAGTTGACTTGGTGTCCTTGCTTTTGTAGGTCTTGCATAGGTTTTGGTTTTGGGAGTTCTTTAGTAAGTTTGATAGGGATAATTTCTTGTAGGACAATGATATTTTGACAATACTTTATGACAATTTTTTTTACAACGGGACACTTGTCATCATTTTATTGGTCTATTTGAATTTATGTTTAAAAAATATTTAAAACGGACCAATCATAAATTGCCACGTATGCATTGTCAAAAAATTATTAAAAAAGTGTTGTTAAAAGAAGTTTTTCCTTTTACAAAAAGTCTGGTACTTACAATCTGCTTAGTTTTTTTATAATGAAAGGTTTCCCCTTTCTCCACATCTCTTTAGCTATCTCACCAAATTCTCTTACCCTTTTTCTTCTTTCTTCTCCTTCACTTCTCACATCCGTTATCTCTACTATTGCCTTTTCAACGTCTTCGTTCTTCATTTCCACACCGAATTCAAGTTGTGAATAAAGTAACTAATGTGTCTTACACTCCAAATTAAAAAGGATGCAAATTGTACTCGGGGACACCATAAGGCAAGATATGGTTGTGTTCAATAGTGAACCGGGAATCAAAATCACTTCTAAGATTTAATATTTTCATAACATTAAGAAATATAAATCACATTTATGAAATTGTTCTGTATGTTCTACTGTTTAAGAGAAATATTTTATCTATTAATATATTTTATCTCACAGTTGTACTACAAGAAATTGCACCATTACGTACGGAACTTTATCTAGGAATTAGGATGCATAAATAACATATTTCTTACTTTGAAATATTTACATATAGCACTAATACATACGAAAAGAGCCTTTAAGTCTCTGAAATTTAAGTCTATTGTTAAAATAATAGACTTAATAAATGTGAGCTGCCATTTTTTAAATAAAAGTTCTTATTTTAAACGTGTTAATTTTATAATAGACTTAAATTTTTATTTTAAATTTGTTAAAATACATACAGACTTAATTTTTGTATATTTTAAGTTTTCTATCATACATAAGTTAATATTTTAAATCTTTTCAAATGATATAAGACTACAATTTTAAATGAGTTAAATTTCGAATAGACTTAAATTCATCTTTAACCTATTTTTTCTTTAAATCTATCTTTAACTTATTTTTTCTTCACAGAACATATCACACTTCTTTCTCCACTTTCTTCCACCACTATTGCGAACTATGCCTTAGTTCAAGAAGAACCAAAGTGTAAGGGTGATATTGTCTTGGTTGTAAAAGAAACCAATGCATATAACCCAACAAAATCTCCTCAAGTCACACTTTTCATTTGTCAAACATTTTAAAAATAGGTTATTACCTCAGTTGTGGTTGAAACCAAGGCATATATCGAAAATGAACTATTGCCTCGATTAAAGAAGAACCGAGACATATTCTTAACCCCTCCCTCTTCTGCAAGTCAGACTTTTATTTGACAAACTTTTCAAATATGGTTTATTATCTCGGTTAGACAGTGAACCAAGGCAATAGGCCCTGCAACCTCACCAAATCATAGAAAAAATAGATGTTCAAATTCATTTAATATGAGTTGATAATACATTGTGTGGGAACCGATGCTATATGGTGTTTATGCCTTAGATTGGAAGATAATCGAGGTATATAGTGTGCTCAGATTCATTTAACATGAGTTGATAATGTATCGATTGTGGGGAAACTGATGTTATATGATGTTTATGCCTTGTGTTGGAATATAACCGAAGCGTATAGTGTTTTATTGTCTCGGATAAATGGATGAACCGAGATAGTATTGTTTTCTGATATTAGAAAAATGAATAGTTTTCTTTCTTCTACCTCTTAACAGGAGCATTTCTTCTTTTTCAGTAGTATAAAATACATTGTTTATAATAATTTTTTATACCGATTGTAATATATCAGGTATAGAAAGAGATGCAGTAGTATTATTGTAAGTAAAATAAGTTTTTTTACACCTGTTACATTCAAATCAAATCAGGTATAAAAAACGGTGATGAAAAATTTTATACCGGTTAAATTTAAAACAAGTTTTTTTTATACCTATTAAACATATAACCGTTTTGAAAGAAGATACTTTTTCCTTCTTCACCGTTCACAACCAAACCGAAAACCCACTTACCACACCCTCCAATAACCCCTCTTGCCCTTCCTCTCACCTCCACCATTACCACCACCGTGCCATTTACGCCGTTGCCAACTCGGTTCAACCTCCATAAATAGCCACCGACTCAACCACTCCAGGTTAGTATCGAGTCGACATGCTCTCTGAATCGCTCCCCTTCATTCAGAAATTTCGCGGCAAAACTATAGTCGTCAAGTATGGTGGCGCCGCCATGAACAAGGCCGAGGCCACCACCGCAGGTCTCTCCGCCTTCGATGGTTGCATCCTCACCGCCTGTCCCAACCCTAAGGCCGCCGATCTAGGCTTCGTAGGTGAGGTCGCCAGAGTCGACCCCGCGGTCCTCCGCTCCTTCATCGCACCAGCCACATCCCGGTCGTCACCTTCGTTGCCGCCGACGAGTCCGGAGATCCTACAACATTAACGCCGACACTGTTGCTGGAGAACTGCTGTAGTGCTTGGCGCGGAGAAGCTGATTCTGCTGACAGACGTGGCGAGGATCCAGGAGGATTGAAATGATCCAAACATCTTGGTGAAGAAGAGTGACGAAAATGGTTAAAGAGGGAAAAGTTGGAGATGGAATGATACCTAGGGTTAATTGTTGCGTGAGATCGCTGACACAAGGGGTTCCTACCGCGAGTATTCTTATCTGCTTGTATTTGGATATGATCTTGTAGCTTTCACGCTAGAATTTTGTGGCTTATTGATATTTCTGATGCCCTTCGTTTATGGCATCTCTTTCAGGAAAATCTTCAACTCTAACTCACTTATGCAAAGGCCAGGGAAATCACTGATGTAAATCAAGTTTCATGAGGAGTTCTCCAATCTAGGTACATCTAATATAATGCTATTCCTATGTATATCTTCCACTTAGATTTTTCTCTCATCGTTTTGGATTTCCTGCAAATCTTATGGGGTCTGTCACATCATCATCGTTTCTCCAAATAAAATTATCTTAGATTTGCAAGCTTTTGTGCATATATAATTAATTTATATATTATTGAAGCGTGATAACAATGGAGGTGCGAACGCAAACTGTGTATTGTTGAAGTATTTGTTTCACTTGTCAGCCTGCTGTGTTTGGTTTTCAAACTCTAAATAATCGATAATCTGTGTATACTAAAGACAAGATAAAAAATCTTTGAAGCCTGCTTCGATCCAATTGACTTAATTAGTGAAACTTTGTCACGCTCCATACCATAATTTTAGTATCGGAGAAAGATTTGGAGCAATCATGTTATGCGCCTAAGTTGCATGCGCATGTAAAGGGATTAACTAAACACATCTACAGTTAATGGAATAGAGAAGCATACATAAGTTCTTATGAACTTAAAAATAAGTTGATGTTACATTAAACATTTGAAAGGAATAGAGAAGCGTGAATAAGCTTATATTTATGTTGTTTTACTTTGTTCTCTGTTAAGGGTGAATTCCTGCAAAACCTTTATTACTCTCTTCGAGAAGCATAAACGTGCAGGACACCTTCAATTTGTAAAGTAAGCATGGTTCTGTATTTCACTGGTTTGTTTTGGTCTGCCAGTTTGAAGTTGTGACTACCTAAGAGGAGTGTAGAGTATATTTTCATTTGTCTGTATGCAAACTCCTTCCCTAGGCAAATTCATATATTCACTGGACTCCACATCTGTTTCACATGTTACCGCTACTTCAAGGAAAGCAAGAGGCTTTCGGCTCTCTCTGCAAACAAATCCCTCTTGTCTGCATCAACCATCAAATCCTTGACCATTTCCCATGATGATCTTGAACTAGACCTGGCACTGATGGCAGGCTTGGAATTGGTCTTCTTGCGCCAAATGTACATTGAAGCCTCGGCTCGGTTTGCAATCTCTATAGCTTGATGCTCAGAAGATAAATCAAGGCAAGCTAGCAAGCACTCAGGAGAAAAATGATCTGATGTGATATAACGGTGTATAACATCTCCCAAGCTTAGTCTAGCAGTCTGCAAGAGAGTTGGATTAGCAATTTGACCATTATGTCATTTTCTCTCGTTTGAAAATTTTGAATAGATAGAGATCATTATCATTCATATATCATCAATAGTGATGCTGTAGATAGAAATGGACTCAGGAATGTCCATTTCTGCTATAGTGATGCTGTTAATGGCCATTGCAGCCTTTAATATTTGGTTTGTGCAATCACGTTTGTGCTGCAACTGCTTCCTTGAGTTTTCATGGAGACCTTAGGGAGGGATCGTTGTACAGGAAGCCACCATTTCTCCTCCTGCAGCGTAAGTGCTTGTCGGAATGATGATGGACCATCGGTATCCAGAGCTATAACACCCTGGTCTACATACCAGTACTCTGTATTCACAAAACTATCTAGAATTTCCTGTGGAAAGACCAGAATTTAGAATGGTCTATTTCTTGAAACTGAGCTAGTGATGTGCATTATTCAATGCAGTAAAACCTACAAGAAGCATATTGACTAGTTTGCGCAGAGCAGGTAGATTGACTTAAAGCTCAAGCAAAATTTAACTTGTCTGATTTATCAAATGTTGATTTTAGATTCTTTTTCATTCTAATTTCTAACTGTTTGGGCTAAAATGATCATGATGCATGGGAGGGTACGGATAAAATATACAAACTGAAAAGGGGAATGCTATTACTTGTTATTGTAGTATTTTCTGTTTATTATTTAATATTCATGTAGTTCTACTGTTAATCTTCCTTAGGTACCAAGTAGTGAATGTTGAAGCCTAGATTTGTTAAAGTTGCAGTGCTTTTAGAATGAACTTGTCTTTTCTTGTGGGGCATTCAGTTCTAGATTTAACAATAATAAAACATTTTATATTGCAGTGCTATTACAGTTGTATTATTAAACATTTTATATTATTTAACAACAATAAAACTATATATATATATATATATA
>NC_028357.1:32785958-32797995 GCF_000741045.1 Vigna radiata var. radiata
TTATTGCTTCATGATAATCGATTATTCTAGTACAAAAGCATGTGATAATCGATTATAGCTTAACCATAATCGATTATACCAGTAAAAATTACAATGTTTAACATTTTCCTACTACNTTNAAAATNTACAAGTTGCTTTTTAAATATTTTCCTACTACATCCAAAATCTATAAGTTGCAGCATCATCAAAGCATATCTTCAGGTTTTACCAATACTCCTTATTGGTAACAAAAGTGTCAAATGCACAAAAGTTCTTACAAAATTCAAACCAGTGTCAATTTATAGTTAAACACACATCAGACGCAATTTAATTGATTTTCCTACTTGTCGCAACCGGAATCGCGACGGGACGAAGATCCAAAAAGAAAACGATTTTGAAAAAGAGATTTGGAGTCACCACCATAGTTTATTCTAGAAAACTATGGAAAAACCATAAGAAGATAAGGCATGGTCTGCAAGAACCGGATTCTAGGTCCGGGAGTCGATTACGTGTAGGGAAGGTATTAGCAACCTACAATGCCTGCCCGAAGACAGTATCTTTAATTAAATACGCGAATGTGATGTGGTTTTCAAAATGTTTAACTATCCCAAAAAAAAAGACATTATAAAGAAACAAAATATATTTTTTTTATTTTTTGTGCTCGACAAGGATTGACCTTGCTCCTACGTATTCTCATTTAGAATGAGTAATCAGGGTTACGTAGTTCTTGGTGAAAGATTGTTTGCTTGTTTGAAAATTTGAATGTTTTTAGTTTTTGGTATTTTTATGTAAGAACGAGAAAAGGTTTTTTTAGCACAAGGACGATGCGAGCGATCACACATGTGCTTAACCTTTAAAACATTTTTTGATATATTTTTGTATAGAAGAAAAGGGAAAAAATTTTTTAGCACAAGGACGATGCGAGCGATCACACATGTGCTTAACCTTCAAAACATTGTTTTAATTAGAAAAGGTTTTTAGCACAAGGCATACGCGAACGGTCGCATGTGTGCTTTAACCTTATAAAACATATTTTTATTATTTTCGTAAAAAGAAGGGAAAAAGGCCTTTAGCACAAGGCCTACGCAAACGGTCACACGTGTGCTTTAACCTTTTGAAACATGTTTTTTAATTATTTTTATAAAAGAAGAAAAGGTTTTCTAGCACAAGGACGATGTGTGCGATCACATATGTACTTAAACCCTTAAAATATATTTTTTCATTTTATTTATTAAAAGAAGAAAATGTTTTCTAGCACAAAGACGATGCGTGCGATCACACATGTGCTTAAACCCTTAAAATATATTTTTGCATTTTATTTGTTAAAAGAAGAAAAGGTTTTCTAGCACAAGGACGATGCGAGTGATCACACATGTGCTTAAACCCTTAAAACATTTTTTATTTTTTTCTAGATTGAGGATATTAAGTACTAGTCTAATGCGGATGATTGCACGAATACCCATACCATTATTTAAAATATTAGAAAAATATTTTTCATAACTTTTAATTTTTAATTTTTTATGATTACTTTTTTGTCTTTTTTTTGTAGTTTTTATTAAATGAGAATAATAATAATATTTGCATAAATATTTAAAATAGAAAATAAAGAAAACTTTATTTAGTTATAAGGAAGCAGAACAATATTAAATACTAATAACTTTAAAAGAATCCTTTTTCCTAATTCTATGACAAAATAATAGTTACGTAAATGTTCAAAATGAAATAAAAATTAAAAGTCTAAAATAAGTGGAAAAGTACATGCACGGTGAAAAAAAGAAGATAAAACAAAGCAAACAAAAACAATAGTAAAATATATAAGACAGTGTAAAAAAAATCACTCAAATAAGAAATGGGTAAAGAAAATCATAGCAGAAAGTAAAAATAATAATACTAAAAAAACAACGTAGGGTAATAAGGATGAAAAACCAAGGGTGCTGCACGGAATATTTAGCCCAAGCCTAAATTCTTCAAGAAACCCTAGGTTTCTTTTTGCCTCTTCTCCTTTTTCCTTTGTTTCTTATGTTCTCTTTTCAAAATTGGATCCCTTTTGTTCTCTTCAAAGTGCGTATTTATATACACACATTGTAATATTATTGTGATCTTGCCTTAATGATGAATTAATTGACAATTAACAAAATAGGGAAAGAAATGGTCTAATAAATCAAATTATAATAATTGTCAGAAAATTGTCCATTAAAAGGAAATCATGTTTTTCTTTTTAGGAAGAAACTGAATGCAACAATCAATATATTATTATTGCTTAGAATTATTAGCATAATGTTGATTCAAATTATTACCAAATAAAACAAAATTCCAAAAAAATTATAAAGTGATCTATGATGCATTAATATTAAGTGCTTATGGACATTTTCCAAGGAAATCAAATCCAATTAATCATGTGCTGCACCTCTCCCATTTAATCACCATTCTTTTTCTTTTCATTTTATTCACATGCACCCCTTTTTTCTTTCTTTTTTTTTCCTTCCTTCCTTTTTTCCTTTTGTTTTTGTTTTTTGTTTTTTTCTTCCTTTTTTCTCTTTTATTCTTTTTGTTTTTTTTGTTTGCAATTATTTTTCTTTTCTTCTTTTTTTATTTTTTTTTTGTTTTGTTTTTCTTTGCTTCTTTTTTTTTCTTTTTTAAAAGGCTAAACAAAATAGTCAAATAAAATTAAAAATAATAAAATAAGATAAAGGTAAAAAACAAGTTCTATTATTTAGCCACCCGGACGAAATTGGGTTTTGACACTAGTAATGTAGTCAAATACAGCTTTTAGTTATAACATTTTAGCAGCAATCACAACAAAAGGTATAAAACATTTTCCTACTAATGAACAGTAATGACTATATTTTCAAAAGTTAGTTGAGCATTGATTGAGGGTTAACTATATTGAATGAGCACTTATTTTGTTTGACTGAATGCTACTGGTCTGACTTATCTGTTATAACTGTTTGAGGATAGTCGACTGGATTAGTAGCATATTCGACTAAGGGAGCGTCTGATTAACAGAATTCTATAAATAGACAAAACATGAAGTTGTTCTAAGACTTTTGATGATCTAACATTTTCACATTCTGTTTTAGATTGATTTCTCTGAGATTATAGAGCTCCAAGAACTCATCAAGAAGACGGTGGTGATCTTTCTTCAAGGAGATTCAAAAGGAGATTGATTGTGCGCTCAGTGCTTGATCACATATCTGCACATTGAGGTGTTTCTGGTTTGAGCAAGATTCTGGTTTATCATCTGTGGTGATTGTTGTTGGTACCTGTTGTGATTACAAGGGATAGACTCGTGGAGTCTGGTTCACTTTAAGGAATATTCAAAGTGGTTTTGCAGATTGCAGGAGAGTGACATCTTGCTGCAAGTCTTGCTGTATTGTTTTGGCTATATTTTGGTTAGAGGGTTAGAGAGGAGATTTATATTTTTGACGTAGGCATTGAGGTCGAACCAGTATAAAAACCAGTGTTTGAATTTCTCTATCCCTGAACTTTTATTTACAGTGGACTTTACTTTTTGCGCAGTCAACTACATTTTTCCGCTGCATACAAATTTTCATTACTTGTAATTCAAGAAAGTTTGTAAAGTTTTATACTTTGTTTTAAAGATTGCAAAAAGACTCTGATTTTTAAAGTTTACCTATTTTCCAACAGTTGTGGCGACTCAAACTGCGGCGGTTTGAAAAACCCCTGGAAATTACTTTGTGGAGGGTAAAAACTCCCGCAAATCGAAAAAAAAAACCTCCACTAAATGACATTTTTTTTGTAGTGCCAATAGTAAGTCCAGAAGCAATGTTTCCTGTAAAACCTTTCAAGATCTTTTGAAGATCAAGCATTTTAGAATCATTCAAATGCAATAAAGCAATACATATATGAATTGAATATGCAAAAGATGTAATGTAATTGTAAACATGTGCGTAATCAACTTCATCAATCACACAATCGATTTTAGATCATTTTATACTACTGTCATTTAGAATTCCTAATTCATTTCGAATAGTAAAAAATCTTTCCCTGTTCAATGGTTTTGTAAAAATATCAGCCCATTGATGTAAGGTATCTACATATTCGATCTTAATTTCACCCTTGAGGATGTGATCACGTATGAAGTGATGCCTTATTTCAATATGCTTGGTTTTCGAATGAAGAACATGATTTTTTGTCAGATTAATAGCATTTGTGTTGTCACGTTTCAAGGGAATATTATCTAATGTAATACCATAATCTTCTAATTGACTCTTAATCCAAAGAGAATGTGCACAACAGCTTCCAGCTGCTATGTACTCAAGTTCTGTGGTGGATAACGTCACACAAGCTTGTTTCTTTGAATGCCCAGAGATAAATGAAGATCCAATTAAATGACAAGTGTCATTGGTGCCTTTCCTATCTAGTTTGTAGCCTCCAAAGTCAGAATCACTATATCCTTCTAGAAAAACATTTGTCCCATTTGATATCATATTCCAAGACTTTTGGTTCCCTTAAGGTATTTTAAGATTCTTTTAACAGTAGTTAAATGCGATTCTTTAGGAGAAGACTGAAATCTAGCACAAAGACACATAATGTGCATTATGTCAGGTCTACTAGCAGTTAGATATAGTAATGACCCAATCATACCTCTGTACATCTTTTGATCAACATTTTTGCCAGCTTCATCAATATCCAACTAGCAATTTCTTGCCATAGGGGTTGCAGCCTCCTTGCAATCCAGCATTTTGAATTTCTTCAACAGATCAGTCCAATACTTAGATTTGTGAATGAAGATTCCATTTTTGGCTTGCTTAACTTGACGACCAAGAAAGTAAGTCAGCTCCCCATCATAGACATTTCGAACACATCCTGCATAGTCTTAGAAAATTCTTTGCATAACACAGGATTAGTCATAGATTATTAGTGTTTAAATTCCTGGTAAACAGGGTTAAGTCTACTTTACCCATTAGGAAGCCTTTCTTTATAAGAAACTCACTCAAGCGCTCATACCATGACCTTGATGCTTGCTTCAATCCATATAAAGCCTTTCTGAGCTTGAAGACATGGTCTGGATGTTCAAAGTCATCAAATTCGGATGGTTGCTCCACATACACTTCCTCCTTAATATATCCATTTAAGAATGCACTTTTGACATCCATTTGATATAGCTTGAATTTCATCATTGAAGCAATAGCAAGAAGAATTCTTATCGCCTTTAGTCTAGCCACAAGCGCATATGTTTCATCATAATCGATTCGTTTTTCTTGACAGTAACCTTTTGCAACAAGTTTTGCTTTATTCTTTATGATTTCTCCTGAGTCATCCATCTTATTTTTGAAAACCCATTTAGTCCCTATGACCTGTAGATTATCTGTTCTAGGTACCAGTTCCCATACATTATTTCTTTTGAACTGGTTTAATTCCTCATGCATTGCCATCATCCAATTTTCATCTCCAAGAGCACCTTCAATCTTCTTCGACTCAATCTTGGATAAGCTTCAATCTTGCATTGCCATCTTCAATATACTCATCAAATGCCACGTGAACAGATTCTTCAACACACATTGTTCTCTTGTTGTATATGCGTTAAGCTTTGCTGGTTAGAGAGTATCCTATGAAGATTGATTCATCAACCTTGGAATCGAACTTGCCAAGATTTTCCTTTCCATTTTTAGCACAAAGCATTTGCATTCAAAGACTCTTAGATAAGGGATATTCGGTTTCCTTTCTTTTAAGAGCATATAAGGAGTTAACTTCAGTATTGATCTTATAACAGTTATGTTAAACACATAGCAAGTTGTACTCACTGTACTTGTCCAAAAATACTTAGGCATGTTTCTCTCATTTAGCATTGTTCTAGCTAACTCTTTTAGAGCTCTATTCTTTTTCTCAACCACTCCATTTTGCTGAGGAATTTTAGGTGCAGAGAAGTTGTGATATTCCCATTTCAGCAAGGTATTCATTAAAGGCTTCATTTTGAAATTCTTTGTCATGGTCACTTCTAATCGACTTAATTCTAAGTTCCATCTCTTTTTGAATGACAACAACAAACTTCTTGAAAACTTTAAGTGTGTCACTCTTGATAGAAATAAAGAATGTCCATGTGAAGCGAGAATAGTCATCAACTATTACAATTTCATAAGAGTTTCCACCTAGGCTTTTCACTTTTGAGGGTCCAAATAAGTCCATGTGCAGAAGCTGTAGAGGTCTGGAAGTTGACATCTCTCTTTTGTTCTTGAAAGACTTTTCTGTTTTCCCTTTTGACACGCATCACATAATCTCCCGGAAGCATAGCGAATGTTGGGAAGACCAATTACAAGATCCTTTGACACAAGCTTGTTCAGTTGACCCATGTTGATATGAGCAAGTCTCTTATGACATAGTCAGGCATAATCTTCTTTAGTCATTAAACAAACTACTAACTCGAATGATGTTTCCTTGTAGTCGATTATGTAGATATTGTTAAGCCTTTTTCCCATGAGTAACAGTGCATTTGTTGAGCCATTGCTGATCAAACAATATTTAGGCTCAAAAGTAATCTTTAATCCTCTGTCACATAGCTGACTAATGCTGAGTAGATTGTACTTTAACCCTTTAGCAAGAAGAACATTTTTAATCTCATAAGATGAAGGAGTTTTGATTTTACCTATTGTTGGGACGGATCGACAAGTGTACCGAATTGCACAAGTAATATAAAATGGTAAGACCAAGTATCATATCCCAAAAGACTTTTGGCGCTATATGATGAAGGCTGCAAAACAGAAGGAAGATCACCTACCTTATGGTGTCTTTATCAACAAAATATTAAGAATGCAAAATGTGGATCTCACAAATGAAAGAACTATCAGTTGCAACAAAAAGAATGTGCTGGAGAAATTGTTTTTAGAATCTGTGAGATTAAGAAAAGTGAAAGAAGGTTGGATATTCAAGGATGACTACATTCCTGGTACTAAAGAGATGAATCTAGTAAACATTGATTCATCTAGATACAAATTTCGACCCCAAACAATATTTGAAGAATTTGTGGATGAAAGGTTCAAAGGACTGGACGAGAAAATGATAATGCTTCAAGAATCATTTTTTGACCTGCATCAGAAGATGGATTATGCATTAAGGATAAATGCTTTTGGAGATACCTCAGTGGATGATTCTGATAATGGAAAGAACAACACTGACAAAAAGATTGAAGAGTCTTCTGAAACAGAATAGGGTCTTGTGTTTATAGCCTTGTGTCATGAGTCTTGTTTGTTTGGTTTTAGTTTTTTTGAATTTTCTTTTGTAAGATGGCTTTATAAGCCACTGCTTCTGGTTGTTCTGATTGTAACATCTTTTGCATATTAATGAAATCAAAATTTTAGCTTAAATCGGATCAGTATTGACTTTTTAAATTGAATATGTTTATATATGATTGAAGTCGATTATGTGTTGGATGAAGTTGATTATGTAGTTGTTCATTGTTACATTAATTCTTCTGCATATTCATTTCTTATCTTCATAAATTCTTGCATTACAATGATTCTAAAATGCTTGATCTGGAAAAGATCTTGAAAGGTTTTGCAGGAACATTGTTTCTAGATAAACAACTGAATATACAATTCAAATGGAAAGCAATGAAATCGATTACGACGGTGGATCAACCGACTACTGTTTAACAGGGGTTATAAGCTCCATGATTTGGAATTTTGTTATTCAGTTTATTGATAATTTCTGTTGATTGTTTTTATTCAATATATCATTGTTCTTTAATTGATTGAAATTACTTGAGAGATTATATTGAGATTGTTTATTGATATTGTATCTATGTTTCATTATGTGTGTTCCGATTAAACTCTTGTCCAATTCTTCCTCCACAATTTGTCCTAGACGTCCGGTCACCCTCGACTCCTATTGCCCCCGAATTCCACACCAGTAGAGCGTGTTCCTATCAGAGTCGGCCGGGTACCTGCTAAAGGCACTCCAACGCTCAAGTCAGTAAGTGGTTAAAGGGTAGAGATAGAAAGAGAAAGTATCTAGCAAGGATAAATGAGCATTCAATGTAACCAACTACCTTTCACCTATTGACTGGTATTTATAGTATTTGTCGTGGGCCTATGATTAGTTGATTCTTAATTACGGCCCAATCCTAGGCCCATCATTATTGACTGTGTTTTTTCCATAATATGATATTAATTATCTTGTTTTTCCTGTCCGCTCCGTCCGCTCCGGACGGTCGGTTTTCTGGACGGACCCAACTTATGACAGTCATGCAGATTTTCGTGAAAACCCTTACCGTAAAGGTCGCCGTACGTTGACGGGACCGTCCGTCACGTCTGGTCTTCGAATGAAGTAGTGGCGAAGCATAGGGAACAGTGGGTATGTGGGTTTGTGAAGACCTCTCGGTCATTATTCGCTAGACCGACCGTTTGTCATGGTTGGTCCGTGTATACGTTGAGATCCTGTTTAGCCATCCATCATGTTCCGTCTGGTCCATATGGTACAATGTGTTTGCACAATTTCGGTCATGATACAATTTTGTCACAATTTTATACATGCTTTGAAATGTTCTGTGGAAACTGCATTGTGCATTTGGGTTTTGATTATAAAACATGCATAATGACAGAGGGAGCATTGCATGATATCTTAGATAATTTCACATGCCTACATATAAGGGGGAGGTTACATCTTTATCATGTGGTTATCTATGACAGGGGGAGCAACATTGCTTGATTAATATGGTTTACTGATGCATCTCTGAGAAATTGTTTTGACAGTATATCATTATCATAAGGCATACCTTTTTTGCTAATGCACAAAGGGGGAGAATAATCTGACATTCATTTTGTGCTTGATATACATTTTGTTATACATTTTGTTTGCTCTGATATGCTCTCTGATATGAAATAATATCTGATCTGAAATATGCTCTGATATTGATTGATTATATGAACTGATTTGTACAAATATGGTTGATATTAATCATGGTTGTGCATCATCAAAAAGGGGGAGATTGTTGAGATTGTTGATAGGAGAAGCATTGGATTAGCTAAACCCTCAATCTCAGAACTTCTGGTTTTTAATGATGACAACATTATTAATAACACGTATTGTTATATGTTTATATGTGTTACATGTTCATAACTTTCATGTTTATGATTACTTGAGAACATGTCTGTGTTTATTTTGTCATTGCTGCAATTCATTGTGTTCTACCTGAGATCTTATCTGTAAATGCATGACATATGTTTTAGAAATGAAAAATCACATGCACTTTTGTTGAACTTGTAAATGTGGCAAAACAACAGTTTTAAGTAGACTTCATTATGGAGTAAGTCGATTAAAACTTGTGGCTTTGCACAAACTTTTTCAAAGTGTGCTGTGAGTATTTTTGAAGACAAAGTTTTTCAAAACTACATTGAAGTGTTACAAAGTCGACTGTATGTGCAAGCTACTCGACTTAGTTAGTTATATCTTGAAATTTTGTTAATGCTTATGATGTCTAATGACTATATTTTTAAATGTGTTTGACTAAACATTGATTGTGAGTCAACTGTATTAAATGCGAAATCAGTTAAGTAGGTTTGACTGTTTGACTACTACTAACTGTTATAATTGTCTGAGCATAATCGACTCCATTAGTAGCGTAGTTGACTTAGGAGCATCAGTTTTGTGAAAAACTATATGTAGACGTGAATTTGATTTCTATAGAGACTTTTATGAAACTAACGAGTTAATTGATTCTTTTCAGATTTGTGATCTCGTGTAGAAAGTGTCAAAGCTCCAACAACTCATTAAGAAGACCGAGGTGATCATTGTTTGGGAGTTGCTTGACGAGCAAGAATCTGTGTGCGCATAGATTGATTGATCAACCTGCACATTGAGTATCTGATACGTGATGAACTACTTTTCTCAATCTTGTGAAGATTGTGACTGCCCTGTTGTGATTACAAGAAGAGGACGTGTTGCGTTCTAGGACTTTGAGGATTGTTCAAAGTAAGCAAAGTCTGTAGGAGAGGAGATATTTTGTTGTCGTTCTTTATGTGTATATGCCTATATTTTTGTTAGAGGGTTAAAGAGTTGTTTTATATTTTGACGTGGAGGTCACTATAAAAACCTTGTTGTAAAAACCCTAATCATTATAGTGCATTTGCTTCCTGGGATTGGAAGGACACTAGATTTAGGCAGTTTGGCCGAACTAGTAAAAAACCTACGTTTGAATTCTCTATCCCTGAACTTTTATTTTCAAGTCGACTTTACTTTTAACGTAATTAACTATTTTTGCTGCACTTAAAAAAAATTCTTTGCGATTCAAGAAACTTTTAAAAGGTCATCCCTTTTACGAAAAAGATTTTTAAAAGCCTCTGATTTTTGTATTTCACCAATTCACCCCCCTCCCCTCTTTCTTGGTATTGAAACTAAGTCATTCTATTTTCAATAGAAAACAACAATGTAGTATGGGAGGTCAAGTAAAAAATGTGTATATTATGGTTCTCCAAAATCTTAACATATATTTTAACAAAAATTTCAAAAATATCATTACATTTTTATAGGCTATGTTTTCTTATCACTATAACCTATACAATTAAATGTAACTAATTACTAGATATAAAGTAATGTTAAGATCAATTAAATCATCTATTGACTACTACCTATTAGATATCTTAACGCCTATGTAATATACATTATATTATATTGTAGAATATTCTCTATGTTGTTTTTATTATAAGCGTTCCGATATTTTGACACCATTTTGACACTGTGACGTGGCAGCATCCAATTGGTTGTTTTTGTTTTTTTTTTAAATAAGAAAATGTGACGTCATAATTATGGATGGATTTGAAAATGATGTTTCCGTTTTTGCCCTTGAGCCTTTTCATGAGAGAGAAACTCCAAATCTCATTTCATTTCTCCAATTCACCATCCTTTCATGAGAGAGAAACTCCAGATCTCATTTGCATTTCTCCAATTTCACCATAGTCTTGCATTCGTTTTGCCTCATCGTTGGGGTCTTGGCGTTCTTGTGTTCATCGTATCGTGTGGGTGTTGAAGTAGCCATGGATGGTGCAATGGATGCTTCCACTGACAAAGGTGGTTCGACGAGGAAGGTAAGTTAGTTGTTGGTTTCGTTCGATTTCTTTGTGGGTATTTGGTGGTTCGACCATGGATGGTACAATGGATGCTTCCACTCACAAAGCCTTGGTCCATAATTTTTTTGGTTTTCCTTGTTCGTTTTGGTTTCGCACTTTGTTTGTGGAAAGAGATTTCTTGTTTGTTACTCCGTTTGTAGAAAGCGAAATTTGGTTTGAGTGTTTTGAAATTTTTCTACAAAGGTAAAAATTTTTGTTGAAATTTTTGTTTTAGGGTTTTGAATTTTTTTTCAAAAGGTGGGTTATTTGTTTTAGGGTTTTGAACTTTGTGTACTTTGGTTTGTGATCGTTGTAGTTGATGGTTCGGCACCTTCAGCAAAGAAAATATTGAAACAAAAACTGAAAGACAGTGTTATGCGTAGCATGGAGCATCANCAAAATCTAGTTGCAGAGCTTAAAAGGGAGGTCCTTCACTTGGAGCAGGAGGTTGCTTATGAGAAAGCTAGACGAAGAGGAATAAAGGAAGGTGGACAGAGTGTGCCCCGTGAAGATCCTTCGTTGTCCCCGAGAGGCTTTTCCCCAGGAGGCATGTCCCCAGGAGGGATGTCCACTGATCCAACTCCAATGAAGACTGATGTAGGTCTAATGAAGACTGATCCACCTCCAATGAAGACTTTTGCCAGGATGGGCTCACAAAGGCGGTTCAAGAGCATAGCTCTTAGAACTCCTTTTAATTGAACTCTAAGAATAAAACATGTTTGACATTATTATACGTTTTTTAGAGATTATAAAGTTTAATTAGTAGTAGTCTTTATTTTCATAAATGTTTTGTTCTGGACATATATGTTTTGTAATTTGAATTATAATGTTATTAGTGAATTATAATTTGTAATTTTCATACATGATCTCCAACATTGTGAACTCTATTACCAACCATTTTCCTCATTTTGCATTGAAAGTCTTGTGAAAAAATGACACATGTAGTACTTGGTCCCCTGTGTTATAAAACTTGGTCCCTTCTATTGAACTTTCTG
>NC_028357.1:32802670-32807649 GCF_000741045.1 Vigna radiata var. radiata
GAACTACCCCAAGGGGTATCTTTATTGCCGTTTTCCAATCCTCTCTTTGAAGAAGTCCATTTACAACCTACTAAAATGTGCAATGTCTGTTAGATAAAGAAAAAAAAATTAAAATCAAAGACATCAAAAGTGAACTAGGGCAAAAGTATTCTAGAATGCACAAGTTTTGAAAAAAGTTAGGAGGAACCATGTTGCGATTTGAATTCCCACAAATGTCATAACATTTATTTGAATCTTCTGGGCTTCATTGGAATACCTCAACCAAATCCCCGAAGACCATTAAGTTTCTCAGGAAAGAACAAAATCAAGGTATTGACTATATGTTTTTCAATTAGTCCACGAGCATGAGCCCATAAACCAGTACAACATTAGCATATCTTGAAATGATAACAAAAATGCTTTTCAGGCAGCAGATACTAATATTGTTTAATTCATACATTAAGAGCAGATACTATTCATTTGAAGAAGGGTTGCCGATTCCATCGACACACGCATCCGCTTCTACAAAACAATAACATCAATATAATAAATAGTGTAACTAAATAGATCATCCATACCAAATGTGCATAAAATAATCCATTTACCCTTACACTTGCTTTTCCGGATGTCATTGGACCTGTAGTCATAAGGGCAAATGTGTAGAAAATCGTTAGGTTTCGCCAAACAACAGTACAACCTATTTAATGGACAACACATTACTATTTGAACACTTCGACTTACCAAAATAACAAAAACAAACACACAAGCACAGTGGCAGAGATGACCTTTCACCAAACGCACAAAACGAGAGAGACCAATGCTTTCACCAAAACCAGAGACAGAGAGATAGTGCTGCCTTTACCACTTCAAGAAACAAATAGCAATGATTCACAACACAAAAATGGCCAAAATAGAAACAGAGCAAGGGAGTGGGTTCACCGGAATGGGTTCATACAACGGAATCCCAAAAAATCAAAGACATACGCCAATGACCGGGTTCACCGGAGAATCGCACAGAAAATGAAAGACACAGTGCTACTCGGACAGAACGAAACAACCAATCGTTGGGTTCACCGGAGATTGCAAGACAAAACCAAAGATATTGTGGTTATGTGACTTGATGAAATAGGCAATGAGTGGGTTTACCGGAGAAAACGAAACATAGAGTGCTTATCGGAGACACTTTCTGCAGCACGGTAGGGCATTTGGTGGTGGTGGAGAAAGCTTTGGAAAAAAGCCAATTTGGACGAAAGAGAAAACGAATACACAAAAAAGAAACCGTCAAACCAAAATTTTGATTTTCTCATTCCAACTATACCCTTCCATGTGCTGAATATCAGTTTTTTTTTTTTTTAATTAAAATGGCCCAACCACAATTTGACACCTGGATAGTGTTAAATTGGTGTCAAATTGTGCTGTCGAAATATCATTTCGCTTATTATAATACAATTTTTTTCACCATTGTTAACTATTCTTTCATTAAAGTCATATTAGGCATTAATATCAAATTTGATTTTTAGCTATGTTGGCATGCCAAAGCTCAATAATTTTTTGTCATCAAATAAAAATTTATCAAAAACAAAACATAAAATAAAATAATACACAGCATGAGGAAATTACATCAAACCTAAGATAAAAATTATATTTAACGAAACATAGGCAAACAATACCAATTATAAAAAAACAAAAACTACATAAATATATTGAAGTAAAACATTAAACCATTTATATTGTTTTCTATGAAAAAAATAAATTAACTAACTTATCGGCACAACAATTTCACCCATAAAAAAACATGAGAAACTTTGGTTGCATATACTTACAAAAAGTAAGCATTGACACCTTCTCTACCACTCCAACGAACCACTCATTGATTAAAAAACTATGACAAATTACGGAAAAATCACTCTTTAACTAAAGCCTAAGAAAGTCTTCCATCTAAGATTACTCTAGAGCATAAATTTCCCTCATTAATTAAACATAAATAGAAGTCTACAAATTTAAAAAAAAAAAAAAACTAAAAAATTATCCACATATTTACCTTGAACTCCTTCAAGTATACCAACATATGAAATTAAATTAGTACAATTCCTAATTGCACCATTAATATTTACCTTAAACTAATCAATTCATTAAAATTATCATATTACGTCGATAAAACAATTACCTTACTCTTCTTAATTTGAATATTGAAAATTTTCAACTGTAACAGATAAAAAATAATAAAAAATAATATTACTCATATATTTCTTCAGAGTACAAAATATATATATATATATATATATATATATATGAAAGTGATATACATTGATAATATATTATTTTATATAGAATCTTTTGTTATAATATGATTATATTTTTTATCTTTTTTATTGTTGTCTAACTTTAATATAAATGTTAATCCTTTTTATAATAATATATTAATTATGATTACCGTATATTATTTTAATTTTTGGCTGATTCAATTTTTAATTATATTTTTAAAATTATTAAATGGGATTCAAATTTGTTTTCTTTTTAATTTAAAAAAAGATAATTTAAATTATAGAAAAAAAATTAAATATAATTTTAGTCTTTTAAGTTTTAATGTAAAATTAGAATTTGTTTTTGTGTCTTTGATAGGCTAGATATTATTTAATACATAAAAAAAAATTACGTTATTGATTTAAGAACAATATTTCATTTATTTTAAAATATTTTAAAACATAGTTTATCTAAGTGAGACATGAATAAGTTTCCTACAAATATATTATTTACAAATTTTTGTTCATAGAAAAGTCGTGAAAAAGAAAATTATCCTCCACAAATTTTGAGTGTCTCTTATAAATTTTGACAATAACAAATTTTGATTTTTCTTATAATACGTTATGTATGCATTATATTATAGGATATTTTTGTACTTAAAATCTTTTTGTTATAATATAATTTTTTTATTATTGAATAACTATAGGATATATATATATATATATATATATATATATATATATATATATATAATAGATAAATAAAATGATATGATAAAACAGTAGAAAATAACTTAGTAAACTAAATTATCAATTAAAACAAATTCAAAAAGATTATATCACCATATTTTCCTTCCTCCCCACTGTGAGGTGGACACATATTGGCCGCAACTAAATACATTAAAGGATTAAAGTGACATTACTTGGAAATTTCTTTTAGTTCTAACTAGTAAACAACATTTTTTTTTTTTTTTGCAATTAATAGTTTGCACCAAGTCACACATTAATTAAGTATTAATTACTTCATGACAAATTCAACTTTTTTTATGAATATATATCAAAGCCTGAATTAGTGTGGACGCATCCTTGGAAAAATTCAAGTAGGCAGGGATGAGCTAGGACAAAGTGAATGAACATGATTAAAATTTTATAATTTTTAAAATAGTTAAAGAATATTCGAATATTCGAATATACTTTGTATAAAAAGGATATTATATATATATATATATATATATATATATATATATATATATATATATATATATATATTTTTTTTTTTTTTTTAAATTCAAGATTACAAATAAAAGTGATTAATTTTATATGTCCTTCTTGAATTGTTATAAGTTTCACAATAAATTTAATTACGACACTTGATTCATTTTTTTAAAAGAATATTTAATCACATGTATGAAAGAACAAGAAAAAATTTTTACAAAAAAATGTAAATTTTAATTTAATAATAATAATAATAAATATAATATAATAAATATCTCACTGTTGGATCCGACTTAGGTTAATTTTAAAAGTTAAAAATATTTAGATGTGAATTTTCATTTTTCATTTTATTCATTAGGGTTTTAACCATCACTAAATATATATATATATATATATATATATATATATATATATATATATATATATATATATATATATATATATATATATATATATGAAATTGAATATTAAGTGTGAGACTAGTTAGGAACTAATATATATAATAAATTATCTAAAAGTAATATATATTAGGTCTATTATATATTAGTTCCTAGCCTCACTTAATATTCAATTTCATATATATATATATATATATATAAAATAAATTTATTAATTTTAATTATATTTTTTTATTGAAACATTTATCGAAAAAAGCAGAAAAAGGCTTGGTAAATTATATTATGTATTATATAACTAACAANATTTTGCATTGAAAGTCTTGTGAAAAAATGACACATGTAGTACTTGGTCCCCTGTGTTATAAAACTTGGTCCCTTCTATTGAACTTTCTGTACAATTTCCCATTTTCATTCTGATAAACGTTTACATGGGTCTGTAAACGTTTACCACGACCATTTCTGAAGGACTTATTAAATCACTCGTTTTAGGTTGCTCAAATGACTAAAAACATAAATAAATAATACACAAACAACATATATCATTGTTCTTATAAATCTGTACATATTACAATATAATATGTATACGTATATAGATATATCATTGTTGCTCTATATACATATAAAACTTTTGCATATCTATTCAATCTTACAACAACCCATATAAAGCTAGCGCTTCCAATATTCTAATGTTCTCGATGTCAAGGATTCAATCCTTTACATAGTTCTTTCTAATTTCACGCAACTCCTCCTAAAACAAAATATATTTTACTTTAGATATAAGAGTGACTAGAGTCTGAAAACTATGGTTTGGGCAACCCATGGTGGAGGAAAGACCCAATGTTGGTGTCATGACCAAGTTAACATGGTGTCAACTTTAACCTTTGCTCGTTATTTTAATGATAACTTTTCCCACCGACCTCCAAATGATGTGATTCTTTTTTTATTAGAAACTAGAATAAAAAATCTTTCCAATGACTATTAATTTGCAATTTTTGAACATCTCAGTAGGTACAGTTTATTCCTTCAAGTTGANGCTTTATATATTNNNNCCAACTCTGACCTTTGCTGGTTGTTTTGCCCATAACTTTCTCCACCGAACTCCAAATGAGTTGANTCTTGTTTTGTTGGAATCTAGACTCAAAGA
>NC_028357.1:32815425-32831876 GCF_000741045.1 Vigna radiata var. radiata
GCTATTATATTAAGTGGACTAATCTATATATTTCATTGGGTTAAATATGTTTTTAGTCTCTATACTATGAAGGCGATTTTGGTTTTAGTCTCTCTTTCAAACTACTAAGGTACAATTTAGTCCTTCAACCTTAGAAAACCCTAGTTTTAGTCCTTTTTACCAAATTTTTTTAACTTTATTTGCTGTTTTAAGCACGTTTCATTATAGCATTTGGATTGTTTATACTGTTTGACACATTTTTGCTTCAATGTTAACTGAGAAACGCGTTTGAAACAACAAATAAAGTTAAAAAATTTGGTAAAAAGGTCTTAAACCAAAGTTTTCTAAAGTTGAAGGACTAAATTGTACCTTAGTTTGAGAGAGACTAAAACCAAAATCACTCAGGACTAAAAACATATTTAATCCTATTTTATTTTAAAAGAAGAGAAGAGGAAAAAAAAAAAGTAATAGTGTGACCTTTCACCCACCGGGCAGGGTTGAATTAAGTAAGAATGTGGGAAACCATACATGTGAATCTATTTATTATGTATTTACTCAAATCTATTATCATCTATTACTAACCGAATAAAAATACTTTATAAGGAAATTTGCTTTTGTTGTTTCTCTTGTTTGCTCATTTTTATTTTGTTACGTGATTTTATAACAAAATTGGTTGAATATTTGTTTAAAAAACTTACGAGTATTGGTGGATATTTTGAGTATATTTTTTTATAAATTTATGAAATAATTAAAATTAAATTACAAAAAATATAAAATATAATATTAATTAAAGTAAATATAAATTAATTTTTAATTTTAATTAAATTTAACTTAATTAAAATATAAATTAAGTTTTGATTTTAATTTTTCATATATAAAAAATAGTTACAAATACAGATAATATGATATACATAACCTATCCGTTTATAAATAAATATTAAATTATCTAATATATGTAGATGATAAATAATAAATATAAACTATTCATCATAAATTTGAATTTTGAAATTTTATAAATATAAATATTTTTATCATTCCTTCCTACTTATATTAAATAATACCAAATCATTTGTCTTAAGAACTTGTAAAAGGATTTTTGTATTAGAGTTCATCTTCCCGTTTAAAGAAGTAGACGTCATGTTTGTTTTCTTTAACTAAGATCCCTCTAGGATATGATCTTGACCGCATAAAATTTTCTCGTAATTGTTAATAATCATCAATGCCTCTCTCGATGAGATGTCCAAATGTATACATGCATCCAATAAACACAATGATAATTTTCAAAGATTTTATTTTATGTTCTTAAAAATGATTTTCATATAATTTAAAGGCTTAATAGCACTAATAGTCCCAATTGTTGTTAGTTTTGTTTAAAATGGTTCTAATTTTTTAAAATGTTCAATGTAGTCCTAAAGATGATAATTTATGTTGAATTTAGTCCTTTTTGCAAACGCCGTTTAAATCATTAGCGGCCAAATGTCCAGCTGTGCAATCAATGACACATCACCCTTGACAAGTCATCATCATTTCCTACCTTCAGAAACCCTAATTTCTCCCTACACAGAAACCCTAGCCACCGCCTAACCCTAATCGCCATCACCACAGTCCCGACCAACCACCATCTTCGCATCTCCTTCACCCTCTCCGTCCAGCAACCACTCAAAAACACCACCCATGACCACCTACCAGCACCTTCATTGAGACCAGAAGTTATGTGAGATCGTAAGGTTTAGGTAAACAAGTGTTCCCGTTATCAACAATCTCAACAAGTTATATTAAACATATATAACAAAATTACAACAATCATAGCACATAATTGAATATACAATTAATGTAATCGATTCTTAATGTTGGTCAAACACATTTAAAAATATGACTGTTATAGCATTTATGACAAGCATAAGTTAGTTTTCAAACATAAGTGACTTAATTGAATACACAAAAAACATGTAATCGATTAAGATTTAACACTTAGAAGAATTTTGAAAACTTTCCTTTCTAAAAACTCATCAAAGTACATTTGAAAAAGATATATGCAAACACACAAGTTTTAATCGATTTACCAACTAATGTAATCGATTCAAAACTAGTTGTTTTGCCACAGTTCAAAAACTAAGTTGTCTCATGACCTTAATTGATTATCACAACACTGTAATCAATTAAGTCATGCAAATATGCTTTTGTGCATGTGATTTTCATATCACAAAAACATACATTTTGTATACAGAGATATAATCACATCACATACATAACAGTATGCACCAATCAACACAATATGTCCATCAAATGTGACAATCACAGTATGTGCATATTACACAGTAAGCATGTACACATTCAACATATAACATAATACAGAAACATTTTGTTGTGACATGACAACATTCATGTGTTTTTGTTGTCAATGTGTTGTCATTATCAAAAATCAACATAACAGGGATTGGGTTCAGCTAACACAGTGCTCCCTTTATCAACAGAGTTAAAGGAGGTGGTCATCCTTCGTGAATCATTCAAAGGAGGTGTTCATCTGTTGTGATTTTTAGGGGAAGTGAATATTATCTATTGGGGTAACAAGAGAGGTGTTTTGAAACCCTTAAACTTGTATTTTTGTGTGATTATAATAGTTTATTGGTTTTGTGATAGTGATAATTAATGTGTCTGTTATTAACAACTAGACGTAGAATGCTTGGAATCTGAATAAGTATAAAACTACTTGTGCAAATTTCTCTTACCCTACGTACCCTCTTTATTGTTGTTGATATTATTTGTTAACTAAATTTTACAAAGAGAGAAGAAAAAAATATTTTCAAAGCACAATAAAGAATTCATCTTGTCTTCTTGATTTTTGTCTAAATACGTGAACTATCAACACCAATAAATATATATATATATATATATATATATATATATATATATATATATATATATATATATATATATATATATATAACTTGACATTAAACATTCAAATTATTTAAACATTATTAAATGATATTATAATGTTTAAAAAGATTATGAACCTATGTAAAAATAACTAAAAATTAAAATTGTTGAATTTATATGTCAGAAATTTGGCGCTCTTGTATATTATGTTGTTACCTCGGATAGTTAACTTTTCAACTATTAACTATTTCAAGATAGTTGACTTCCTTCTTACTACTTGCAATTGTAGTAAACCATAATAATAAGTAGTAATTGATGTGTTGCATCATCGGAAAGGAGGATGGGACAGAATAATTTAGTTTTGAATCTCCATTCATTGCGAACAACAATTCACATAAGTACAAAACATGTTGTTACCTAAGATAACGTCAACATAGAAAATAAATAGCAAAGTGGTGATGTTCGTTGTCTATAAAAAGGCAAGGCACTCATCTTCGGAATACATCCACATTTGCTCTCCCCTTCACCGTATTATAACTTGCCCGAATTCAACAAGCCATGGCCTCTTACCGGTGCACCATGTTTGCTTTTATGATTGCTATTTCCTTTTCAACCATGGACATCACATTAGCATCACCTCGGTCTCTACTCCAACAAGTTCCACCAGTTGGAGTCCCACCTGTACAAGTCCCACCAGTTGGTGTTCCCCCTCTTGTACCAGTTCCACCAGTTGGTGTTCCACCTACAGGAGTTCCACCCATAGGAGTTCCGCCTATAGGAGTCCCACCGATACGAATTTCACCTATAGGAGTTTCACCCATAGGAGTTTCACCCATAGGAGTTCCGCCTATAGAAGTCCCACCGATACGAATTCCAGGAGTTTCACCCATTGGAGTTTCACCTATAGTAGTTTCACCCATAGTAGTTTCACCCATTCAAGTCCCACCGATACAAATTCCACCTGTAGGAGTTCCACCAATTGGAGTCCCACCTATACAAATTCCATCTACACCACTTCCACCTTTGCCTGGAGTTCCACCTTTAAGAGTCCCTCCTTTACCACTTACACCTTTGCCCGGAGTTCCACCTCTAAGAGTCCCTCCTTTACCACTTACACCTTTGCCTGGAGTTCCACCTCTAAGAGTCCCTCCTTCACCACTTACACCTTTGCCTCTGAAATAGACATATTCGCGCACTCTTCCTAATATCCAAGTCCCACCACTTTCATCTCATTCCTTTCTTCACCACCGTCAACCAACATTCTAGTTGGATTTGGATTGGATATTGGGTTCCTGTCATTCGCTGCATATGCTTTGTTTGAATTTCAATAAGTGATTTATATAATGATCGCATAAATGATGTAACTTGTGTGTTGTTTGAATTTCAATTTCCTTTTCTGTTTTCCATTTCTATTTCGCTTTTGAATGTGTATTTCCGTTGCACCTCTGCATTACTTCATGTACTGCATGTGCCTAGAGTCGACAGACTCGTTACTATAGAATGGATATGTTTATCATAAATATTTCTTTCTTCTTATCTTTCCCACGATATCATGTTAGTTAGTAATGCCCTAACTTGCTAAAACAAGATACTAGTAAAGTGGACATTCAAAATTAAATGAATAGTGTTATTTTTTACCACTTTTATAATCTATACACTACCTAATATAATATTAAAGTTATCTAAATTAACAAAATAATTGTTAAATATCATATTATTATACTATTAGAGTAAAAAACAAAATAGGATTTGTAAAAATATTATTACTTGATTTCATCAAATCAGATTACCTTACTACAACCTAAATATATATTATATATCCTTCCCTGTGACAGGTTGATGAGAAAGTTTTATAATATTCAGAAACATTGAATAACTAAACGACTTATTAATATACAAAAATAATATAGATTGCGTAATTATGTTGGAGAGTAAACTCAAAATACAATTATAGAACTATCAAAGCATAACTAATATTTATAAAATTGTCTTTTTTATTTTAAATGAACCTTAGTATATGGCTAAGTATTATTTATATGATGATGCAAACCATCATACATGTATCATTAGAGGGAGTGGAATAAACTTTTGTATTTTCTTACAAATATATAAAATTTAATAAATAAAATTTTAATTCTAACGTGAATATTTCTTGCAATTAATTTTTATTGCTAGAATTCATTATTATAACAAAAGTTACATTAGCGTAATTAATTTTATAAGTAAATGTTACTTCTAAAATTCATTATTATATTAAGAAGAAGAACAATAAAGTAAAAAACACTGAATATAATTCATCATTTAACAAATGTTAAACAAATAAGCATTACACAATAAATGGCACTATAAATTTGAGAAAACGAAAACCCAAATAGATAGTTATGCTCCTAAGCAACAATGTAAAATCAAATATAGGTATAAAGTTACATACTTTTTGTTGTTAAAATCAAATATAGGTATAAAGTTACATGGAAGTTCCGTATCGATTAAAGATAAAATAATTTATTATATAAAAATGGTGTAAGCCTTTAATATTTGTTTTTTAATTAGTTTTTGTACTTTAATTAGAATTTGTTATAATTGGGTTTATTTGATTCTCATGTTCTCCACCTTCTCTTCTTTTGTTTTCATATTATTTCTACATTCTATGGAGTGCTAACCTCCTAAGATTGATTATGTTGTAATTTCATAATTGGATTATGAGGTTAGATGAATAAATTTATTTGTTCTTTTGATTATTGTTGTGATTTATTTTTATCTATGTTTTTTACTTTTTAATCAATTAAAAGTAAAGATTTTTACATTATAACAAGTTAGTATGGTGTTAAATTTACATAACATGTCAATTATATAAGTCCATGGATTTTATTTTTAATTGGGAATTTACTTTGTTTAAAATTAGAAATTTTCATTTGATTGAATGAGTTTTCACTAGTGTAGTAAGGGGAAACAACATCACTTATTTTTGTCTACAGGCAGCGGTTCCGCAATCGAGGCATATACAGGCGAGGAAAAAAGGGATAGGCTTTTTTCCTCGGTTTATGAACCGAGGCAAAAAAGGGTAGGATTTTGCCTCAGTTCATAGGTAACTAAAGTAGTAGCTTGTTTTATTTTATTTTTTTATTGCAGTCCTCGGTTCATATTTAACTGAACGGTTTGAGCCCTCATCAAGCCCTAGCCTTTAGCAGGGTTACATGCACAACTTGAAGGCGCGAAAGGAAGAAAAAGAAAACTACGCAAGAAAATGCGTTTTCGTTTAGGGTTTTGAATATGAACTTATGCAGGGGCTATTACCTCGGTTAAGTAAAAAACCAAAGCCGAACAGGAATATAAGGCCTCGCTCTGCGCCTAAACCGAGGTATATAGGGAGGACATACTGCTTCGGTTCATAGCAAAATTGAAGCCGAACGGGCCTATTGCCTCTGTCCCCAGAAAACTGAGGCATATTAGTAGACAAAATGTGCTTGGATCATTCGACTCCAGAAAAGGTCACATGTCTAGCAGGGCATACTACCTTGGTTCGTAGCAGAACCGAAGCCGAACGGTCCTATTGCCTTTATCCCTAGACAATCGAGGCATATTAATGGACAAAATGTGCTTGGGATGTTCGGTTCCATAAAGGGTCACCTGTTTGGCAGGGCATACTACTTCGGTTTATAGCAGAATCGAGGCCGAATGGTCCTATTGCCTTTGTCCCCAAGCAACCGAGGCATATAAGTTCGCCAAAACTACGAAAATGCCACCGTGTTTTTATATGCTTCGCTTTTTACAAAATCGAAGCTTATGGTCAAGTTAAAAAACAGTTTCTTTTACTAGTGCTTATTCTAATAATTGAGAATGTACTTTGATTAATGGTAACAACTTTAACAATAATTAATCAAGAATGTATTTTGGTTAATTAGATTTTTAGTTGATATAAGCGGTAAAAGAGTAGACATAATTAGGTATAGTAATATTTAATTCAGAATATACTTTGGTTAAATTTACTATGACTAGTCTACAAAGTTCTTCCTTTTAATTGAGAATATACTTTGGTTAATAGTGAGAACACCAACAAATTAATTGGAAATTTATATTGATTAATTTGAAAATCTAAGACAATAGTTAATTGAACAATAAACTTTAAATAACCAATGATGAATTCTTTTTTGAAAAAGCAATGAAATCAACCTAAGCTAAGTTGTCTTTCTTCCTAGCCAATCATCTGGTTCTTTTGGTCGTGGTCGTGTGGTGCTTGTGTGCACCCCGTTGACACTGTGAGAACGATGGTGTCATGACCTAAGGTTGCGTGATACGTTTATGGATTTTCGTCAAGGCTTTGTGTTGCGGTTGAGGTATTTTCGTTGAAGGATCTTGGTGGATGGTCGTTGGTACATTCTTTTCCGCTACAATGGTGTAGGGAGGCTATTATTGAGGGAGGATGTCGAGAATCCCTGTCATTGAGGTCAGTTATGTGTATTTGTGAATGGTTTCAAAAATTTATACTTGTTTGTAATTGTTGTTTATTAGGAACTTACATTTTGTAGACATGGTAAAATGTTATTTTCCTTCCTCCCACCAATTAAGATTCGTATTTGTAGTTTTGCTTTGGATTATTCTTTGAATATTGATGAACAATTTTTTTCAATATGTTCTTTCCATATGTGGTTTAATGGAACCTACTGGTTATTTGAACACTTCAGAACTTAACTCATGGTCTAATTATTAATTGTTTGACAAATGTACCAAATCGTTGAAGTAATAAATCGATAAGACTAGATATCGTTTTTCAAGAAACTCATGCAACACCAAATAATCATATAATTGGTAACTAATATAGCCTAAAGAATATTTTCATGAATTGAGTTTTAAGTGCAATTAAGATAAATATGATGCATAAATAGTAAAACGAACTTTGGTAGCTAAGACACCTGGAAATGGAAATAGATTAGAAATGATATGAATTGGTATTGATGGGTAAGATTTCACCTACTTCACTCTTATGCATCTAAAATTATGTCCTCTTAATTAATATGATAATGTCAATTTCCTAATTTACTCAAATTCAATCCCTTGGTGGAAAGAGCCTATACTTCCTTATTGGATTTCAATCCCTTGACAATCCTAACAAGTAATTCCGCTTTAAGATTTGAGATCTAAGACAACCAAAGGTCCAAGTTCTATCCCTAGATATGATTTCCTTTAGTTGTTTTGTTCCAGTTCTAGATCAACAAGATATTTCCTAATATCAAACAAACCAAATATGAAGCTATGAATGGGTAAATGATATTAAGCATTAAAATAAGAAACAAAATACTAAATTCATTGAAAGAGTATATATATATATATATATATATATATATATATATATATATATATATATATATATATATATATATATATATATATATTCAAAACATAGAGAGCTCAAGCTTACAAATGGTGGAAATAAAAGAAAGAGGAGACACAAGGAGGAAGAAAGGGATGTTCCCATAAACCCTAGTCAGCCTCCAACTACTCTGAGAGAGAGATCTCACGTCCAGTTGCCTAAAGATCCAGATCCCATCACATTTTTGGGTTAAATAGACCAGATTTGCTACATCTATAGGGGCGCTGAGGTGCTGGAGTTACGAGTTGAATGACGCTCAACACCTAAACAGGGGCACCTAGGCGTGAAGTTTGTGCATCAATTAGCGCTCAACGCCCATGGAGGGCTGTCTAGGAACGACCTTTGTGAAGCAATTGGCGCTCAACGCCCATGGGGGGTGGGGGGGGGGGTGCCCAAGCACCATTCTGAACTTCTTTGCTTTAGGTTTTTGTTGTTCTTCCTGCTTTTCCTATGTGGTAGTGCCTTGATTTGATACAAAAATTATTTTAACTAATTTAAGCATACACAAAGTGGGGATTAATGATCAAATTGAATCATTACAGCTCAAGATGTAACTACCTAACTAGGAGTGATTTTTGTTCACAATTCAATGCTAAAATAATGGTAAAATCTGACATTATTAACTACCCCAAGCTTAGAACCTTTCGTATCCTCAAGAAAAAGGTAAACTGAGCTAAGAACAACAATTTAGCTACAATGGTTTACAACTCAAGATAACAAGTTAAAATTATAATAACATAAGTTAATCATGCTTGCTTCTAATGAAAAGAACATTCAAGAGATAATGTGGCTTAAGAAATTGAGCTTAAGCTATGTTGCTCACAATTCTACAATGATAAGATAGATGCAAAGGTTTTATAAGGGATCAATAAACATGGAAAAATGTTTTCCATAGTTGTATGGAACCAATCCTCACCCAAGATGGTGTTTCACTCATGATCATTGGTGTATAAGGATGTTTGTCATACTCTCTACCATCACAATGTTATATAGATTAACTTTGCCCTTTGTTTCAATGATATTAAATACATTCACAAGAAAGTTATCATCACAAGGACTTTTGTGGCTTGTATTGAGGCCAGACTAAGAAGAAAAAAATGGTTCTTTTGGATAACAAAACGCCTTGAGCTAATAGAACAATAATTCAATTTATGATATAACATTAATCCTTCTTTTGCTTTAAAATTGAATAATTCACTTCCCCAACTTATTTCCCAACTTTCATTCATTAAATTCATTTTTCTTTCTTATCTTCTTTCTTTTTTATACTTTTTGTTATGTTTCTCAATGCTCCCTTATGACATGAACTCCCCTAAACTTAAACCATTCTCCTGATTCTAGAGCGTATGTTCATCTTAACTTAAGGTAAAAGGGTCAATAATCTATCATTAAGCTTAAGGTTCTAGGTATAAGAAATCTTTCGTTTAGGGTTCAAAGGTCTTGCATTGACTTTTAGGCTAAAAAATGTAGAAAAAGTAAAACGAAAATATGGCCTTGATCATATGTAACAACCAAGCAAATGATTCAAATAGAGAAACTCAGGCAAAATCAATTGTGACTCCAAAGTGATAAGATTCAACAAGAAAACTCTAGGGCACAAAATCTCACAATTTTACTCATGGTCCCAAAATTTATTAAGCATCATGCCAAGAATATTGACAACAATTGAAACCAAACATCTATCTAAACAAATAAGAGCACCCCTAATTAATGCTCAACCAACTCAATCAACATTATCTCAATCATATTTTTAAATAACTCACATAGATATAAAGCAAGCATAAACGATTTTAATTCAGGACAAGCATAACATATCATTGACTCAAGTTACCAAACCAATTGCATAAAAAAGTATCCACTAGGCAAGTTAAAACACAAAAGCTAAGAACTTGAATCTAAAACTAGGAAACTAGAGTACAAAATTTAAAATAAAACTCAAACTAAAACAGGAATTTAAAAATAAAACTTTGGTGGTCCTCTTCGGCTCAAAAGACACTATCCTCACTCCCATTAGATTTATCATCCTCCCCGTCATCGTCATTTGTAACACAAAAGACTTAAAAGACTTAAAAATAAAAGCTGAACTAAAAGAATTAATACATCGTTTAAATGTGTATTTATTAAACTTCAAAAAGGGGGAGATTGTTAAAGAAAAAATCATCTATATGAACAAACGATCTCATGTTTTGAAGTTTAATCAAGTAACATTTAATGGGTTAAAAGATCAAAAAGCAACCTAAGATAAAAATATAGAGCAAAATCCCAAAACAAACAAAACTAGAACTAGAACCTAAACATATAAAACTATGAAAATACTTAGGTCCTAGGAAATATCAGCGAGGTAGCTGGGTAGCAGGAGCGGTGCTAATACTCATTTGTAATCGTGTGAAGATTATAGTGGAACCCTTTGTGGAGGAGACTGGACGTAGCTCAGTTGGAGTAAACCAGTATAAAATCTCTTGTGTTATTCTATCTTCTCTTTGATAAACGGTCCTCTTAAAAAACCTGCAATTGAGCTTTATAATTGAAAGTAGAAGAACTTCTAAGCTAAACGATCCTTTACTTTTAAAGGATGTTCTTACAAACAATACATCAGAAATTATTTTAAATAGCACGTTGATCTTTACAAAGCTTATATTTCAAGTCAAGCGTTTAAACCTTTAAAAGAATATTTTACTCACTTGGCAACATGTTATATCAGAAGGGTTGCAAAAAATGTTTTCCAAAAACATTATTCAACCCCCTCCCCCCACGCAGAGCGTCATGTGGTTTATCGGTCTGATGAGAGTGTGTATCAACTCTATGGATGTAGACAATGAGGTGTGTGAACCTTGTAGTGGTTGTAGTAACCCTAGGGATGTAGATAATGAAGTGTGTGAACCTCGTGGATAGATCATTTTTTTTCTACCCCAAAAGCATATGTGATAATGTCAATTTTGATGCCCGGATCAAAAGTTATGGTAGTTCAAAGTTTTCACAAATTCATATCTCAAAATTGGGACTGCTATAGATGCCTCTAGGATTTTTCAATTAAAATATAGACTAAAAGAAATGCACACACAAAAGTTCAAGGAAAAATAACACCTCTAGCTACCAAAACAAAAATTTCCAATTAATTAGGAAAATTGGGTATTATTCACGACATTATTCGTAGCACTATGGTTACTGTTCCATTGCATTTTCATGCCAAAACATGCCAAATAGCTCGAATTCTCCTAATTATGACTTGTTTAACGTGAAACCAGTAACAATAGATGTAGAAATTAAACAACACAAAACAGAATGCACTCTCACAACGTGAACACACAAAACAAACAACAAAAATTGAAAACATAACACACACTCTCACAAAACAAAACCTAAGACAGAAACGTTGGTCCTCGGCAATGGCGCCAAATTTGATCGAGGCCGTATCCGATCAAATAAAATGTGTGATTAAATGCAGTACTAGGAAGTGCCTCCTAGGTTGTCTCTCATGGACCAATTTTTTCTTTGTCAAAGGATTGAACACTTAGTGGGGGTTTTGAACAGATTATGCAAACTAAATTAACTTAGCAAATAACGTAGTTTAAACAATGATTAAAAATAGGTTGACTACTAGTTAGATTGCAATGCCTCCAATTCTAGATTAACAATAAATCATCTATTCCTCTTACCTTCAATCCAACACGAATCAATCAACTATGTGGAGATTAAAACGTATTTCATGACTACAAATTAAGCAAATGCAATGAACATATTAAGAAACTGCAACTTTAATCAACTAAGTGAAGATTAAATGAATACAAATTAGACCACTAGGCGTGAACCAAATTGTAACGCGCATAATAGATTAAATATGATGTAGAGAAAAGAAGAGCATAATCACAATGGTGCAATAATCTCAATGAAACATTGCAATCTCCCTAGTTACCAATCCAACAGAATTAAGCTTCCATTAAAATGAGTTGCAAAACAGGGAAGAACAAAAACTATAATTCATTCATTGATCAACAAAGGTATGAAAAATACAAAACGAGGCAAGCAAAACGAAAGAGAAGAAAAACCTAAGAAGCAACAACTATTACATTCCCCAAGGAGAGAGTTCTATGTTTTACGTTTCAGAACCCTAAAACTTACGTGTGCAAGCATTGGTACAAAACCCTAGGCAACAAGTTTGCTCCCTTCTAAAAAATGGGCCCAAGTCCAAAAGTATGGCCCAAAATTAGAATGAAAACGAAATACAAACGAAAAATAAAAGAAAACTACTGAGGTCGACAATGGGAGACGACGTGGCAGCTCATCTTGAAGTCCAACATATAATTCCAAAATTATCCTGAAAATAATAATGAAAATAATTAAGCACAAAAAATTTAAATTAATTAAAATATGAATTACTGATCGAATTAAACCCAAATAAAAAAATTGAGAAAATAATAAATAGTTAAACACAATTCAATAATTAAATTTAGTGAAAAAAAACTGAGTTAGAGAAAATGATTCATCAATGAGTAGACATTTCATGTTTTCAATAATAATTATTTAAATAAAGCAAATAAAAAAATTATTAAAATGTTGTATAATGTCAAATAAAATAGAATACATTGCTGTTAAAGTACTTCTCTCATAATGTAAAAAAAGATTACATATCCATAAATATACGAACTATACAACACAATGAAGATTGAATATAAACATGCATTTCAACCATAGTCACAAGATTTAGTAACTTGTTCAAACAATGATGTGGACGCATGTCCAAAACTTCTCTATGGGATGAGTTATTCATAGGAAGTCATAAAATTTTTGCTCATCCTATATGTTCATGTCTACTAATATCTCTTATATGCTAGTTTCAAAATACTAAAAGGACAAGCTCCAATGTATAATGCTCAACTGTTTTAGTGAGAAATTCATTTCTTCTTTCATTTGCCGTGACTTGTTGAATGTGATGGTAAACAACTTTTTTGTTAAGGCATTTCATTTGCCAATTGAAACCACGAAAATGTCTAGCTTTTGTACTAAATTTTAGGTTAAAACCCTCTTTTGGTCCTCATATTTGTATGGTAATCTCAATTTGGTCACCATATTTTTTTTTGTCTCAATTTAGTCCTTTAATTTGTAAAAATGAGGCAATTTAGCCATCACCGTTAAATAAAGAGTAACGCCGTTTCCTACTGATGACGTGGTGGACAGAGAAGTGGTTAAGTTATAAATGATTTAAAAAAAAAGCTATTGACGTGGAAAATGATTTTATAATTTGGTTTTATTTAATAATNAGAAAAAGAATAAGTGGGGGAATTAGGGATTTAAGAGAATTGGNAATTTGGTGGGTATCAGAAATCANAGTTAGGGTTCGCATTCTCCATTTCTTCGTCTAAGTTCTATGTGCTCGTGGATGCAACGAATTTAGCTTGGGCGTCAGTGAAGGTAAGTTCCCTATGTTTTTTGTCTTCGAATATGTAATGGGTTTCGTGTGGTCCCGATTATGATATGTTGTTGGTGTGTTTATCTTAGAATATGTTTCCTATGTTGTTGCTTTGTTGTTTTGTGATGGGTATCGTTTATTGTTTGTTTATGTTTTTTATTTCTGTGATATGTTTAAAAGTAGTGGTCCCAGAAATTCCTGTTTGTGTGTTGATGTGTACAGTTTCGTGGTCCATGTGTGCAGTGTCGTGGTCAAAAAAATTGTTCCTTTACTTCTTTAAAAGTAGTGGTCCCCTTTTGTTGGACCAGTGTTTCCTTAGTGGGGATGTTATTTTATCCCCTGTCCCTTCATGTCTTACAGTTGCTTAGATAGTACTTTATCCCGTCCCTTTCATAATATAATTTTNCCCCCAATATACAGGTGTGAAAAGGTTCTGTTTCAATAGTAATATATCATGGATGACCGTATTAAAGTAGTGGTCCATCATACAGGACACTTTGTTAGTGATGATAATGGTAATTTAAAATTTGATGGAGAGATAACACAATGGTCTTGTGATCCAGACCTATTATGCTATTTTGGAATAATAGCATCAGTGGAAGAGTTAGGTCATAAAGACATTAAAGAAGTTTGGTATAGTTTAGGAGGTCAGTCAGTGGTACCAGAGAGGTTAGAATTATTGACTGATGATAGGGGTGCTTTGCACATGGTTAATATTGCAATGTTAAATGGTGAAGTACATTTGTACGTTGTTCATAATAGAAATGAACCAGAAATAATTGAAATGATTGAATGGGTTGATGGTGTTGTTAATGATGAAGTTCATGTTGAAACACAAGTTGAGGGTGAGGGTGAGGTTCAAGTTGTAACAGAAATGCAGAATGGTCATGGTGAGGGTGAGTGTGAGGTTGAGAGAGAGGTTTACTGTGAGGTTGAGAGAGAGGTTTACTGTGAGGTTGAGAGAGAGGTTAAGGGTGAGGCTGAAGTTGTAACACAATTGGCTGAGGGAGAAGTTGAAAGAGAGGTTGAGAAAGAGGTTGAGGCTGAGGCTGAAGTTGTATCAGAATTGGCTGAGGGAGAACTTCAAAGTGAGGTTGAGAGAGAGGTTGAGAAAGAGGTTGAGGCTGAGGTTGAGTGTGAGGCTGAGGTTGAGGTTGAGGTTGAGGGTGAGGCTGAAGTTGTAACACAATTGGCTGGGGGAGAAGTTCATAGAGAGGTTGAGAGAGAGGTTGAGGCTGAGGTTGAGGGTGAGGGTGAAGGTTTAACACAATTGGAGGAGGTTGAGGTTGCTGATGTGGATGAGGTTGAGCTGGAAGACGTAGAAGATGAGGATGAAGATGNGGATGAAGATGAAAATAGAGAAGAAGATGAGGATGAAGATGAAAACGTAGATGAGTCTAGTAGTGAAGANAGTCTTNTTGATGTGACCATTCATTGTGATAACATTGGTACATCTAAAAGAAGCTTGAGTGAAGAACAACCATGCAGTTCATGGACAAGTGGTAATGATGACATGAATGATTTANGTGGTATATCTGACAATGAGTGGGTGTCAGATCACTTGGACAGTGGTCCAGACAGTGAGGATGAAGGTGACATTCCTAGAACTGTGTTCCCCACATTTAGCATGCCTAAAATTCTAGAAGAATATAAGTGNGAAGTTGGGACTTATTTTACTGATAAAAACGAATTCAAAGAGGNCATTAGGACATATGCACTAAGTAATGGTCGAAATTTAAAATTCTTAAAGAATGACAACAAGAGGATTAGTGTAAAATGTTGTGGGGGCAATGGTAAATGCAAATGGTATGCTTATTGTGCCTTTAGTTCTNGTTCCAAGTCATGGCAGCTAAGAAAAGTGATTGATGATCANACTTGTAGCAGAGATTTTAATGTGAAGTGTATCACTTCTAAGTGGTTGAGCAAAAGGATGGAAAAAGCTGTTAGAGAGAACCCTAACATGAAAGTCATGGATATTAGGGATAAAGTGAGTAGGAAATGGAATGTTGGAATCTCTAGAAATATGGCTTTTAGGGCAAGAGCCATGGCAAAAGATAATGTTGATGGTTCATTCAAGGAACAATATAGAAGAATCTATGATTATGGTCATGAGCTTCTCAGGTCAAATCCAGGTTCAACAGTGAAAATAAAGGTTGAAAATATTAATGGGGAGTGTATCTTCAAGAGAATTTATGTATGCTTGAAAGCATGCAAAGATAGTTTCACTAGTTGTAGACCCATCATTGGGTTGGATGGATGCTTTCTCAAAGGCAAGTATGGAGGGGAATTACTAACAGCAGTGGGAAGAGATGCAAATGAACAAATTCTGCCCATTGCATATGCTGTTGTTGAGGTAGAAAACAAGGACTCCTGGACTTGGTTCTTGGACCTTCTGATTGGGGATCTTGGTGCGGAAGCTATATGTGGAGCATGTACGTTTATTTGAGACCAACAAAAGGTCAGTCAACCCTAACAAAGCTTAATTACAACCTATTTAACATAAACCTCATCTGACTTCATTATTTAAACTTGTAGGGTCTGCTATCATCCTTTGTTGAACTTCTACCTAAGGTAGAACAACGCTTTTGTGTTAGACATTTGTACTCAAATTTTAGAAAGCAATTTCCTGGAAAAGACCTCAAACGTTTAATGTGGACAGCAGCAACAGCCACATATCCACAACTATGGGAGGCTGAAATGTTGAAAATTAAAGAGATCAATTTAGAAGCCTATAAGTATTTGATTGGAATTGCACCAAGGTATGTGTTCAGCTTACTCTACGTTATTATTGTTGTACTTGGACATTTATACTTATTT
>NC_028357.1:32834221-32838055 GCF_000741045.1 Vigna radiata var. radiata
ACAAATTAAAGGACTAAATTGAGACAAAAAAAAATATGGTGACCAAATTGAGATTGCCATACAAATATGAGGACCAAAAGAGGGTTTTAACCTTTTTATCAAAATAGGCATCCATCACATCAACCATCGGAATTTTTCCCTTTTTACCCTCATAATGAAGATGTCCACCAGATGGCGCAAACTAACTCAACCTAGACTATGATGATTGATAAGTGTTAGTGATGGAAGAACTTCATCAGCTAGAGTATGAAATTCAAGCTCCTTGGAATGTATTCCATATAATAATTAAGGTCGACGTTGAAACTTTGCCTTTGCATGTCTCAACTCCATGGCTTATGACACAATCAACACCTCGTAGTTCCTCCATTGAATTGTAAGGTGATGGGATCAAGATTTCATTAGTCCTTAATTGTTAGAAAGTGGGTTTATATACATCTCGAGCGTGAGACTTGGGTGGTCCGATAACGGCCCGAATATGCCCAACAAATATCGCTAGGATAGGCTCTAACCATAGCTCTGATACCACTGTTGGGGGAAGGTTCGACACACACACATAGAACTCCACACATGGTAAGACATTGTCCGCTTTGGACCAAGCCCTCACGGGTTTGCTTTTGGTACCACTCCAAAAGGCCTCTTACCATTGGAGATATCTATGTGTATATAAACCCTTGACCAGTCCTTCTTTCACTCAATGTGGGACTTTGTTTGCACTCCAACATTAATGATGTCACTATTTACATTAACATAAAAAAAAAAGTTAGGTGTAGAGAAAGTAAAACGAAACAAATATTAAAAGGAACACAAAATGACAACAATTAAATGCAAAATCGTAGTTTATACATCAACGTAGACTACTATTCATACAACAATTATAGCCTATACATCACCATATACCATAGTTTCTAATAAAATCATAGTCTATATGAGTCTTGACATTTTTTTACTGCTAATAGACTATGGTTTCTATAAAGAGTCGTAATGTATTTGAATGCTAATACTATTATATATGATATTTGAATGATAACGTTATTAAAAGAGAATTCAATTTAAGTAATTCAAATATTATGTATTTTAATTTTGTGGAATTATTGAAATCAATCATTCAAACATAATACTTAAAATAATCTTAGTATAAGATCTTTCCTGTAGTAGTGTTTTTTTAAGTTTTTTCTAGAACACTAAATATTTTTGTATGCGTGAGTCAAAGTAGTTTATACGATAGCTTCTATGAAGATTAGTTTCACACATTAATTAGAAGTATTAATTACTTCATAATAAATTCAACTTTTTTTTATTCAAATTGTTATCCTATATCAAAGTTTTTTAAAGATATAGAAAATTATATTTTAGAATTAATATTATGTTTAAAATAATAAAACTTTATTATTTTAATATTGAAACTTTAAAATATAAATAGAAGTTTTGTATACGTTTTATTATTTAAAAACACATCAGTTCTAATTGATTAGTTTCTTGAATTGGTTTTGTATATTTTCTTTTTGTCTGTTTTTACTCTTTTTCGTGAGTACTTTTAGCTTGCATATGGTGTACAAGTATTTTATAAGAGTCTCTAGTAATCAGTGATCCTAATGGTAAGTCTTGATTGTTTTTGTGTTGTTCCTAAGTATAGATAAAACATCTAGTGAGTCTGAATAGAGTTTGGTATTATTAAAGCAGGTTAAGTTGTCCCATAGGTAAAGGAAGCTAAATGCATTGTTCCATTAACAAGCCATCACAACACATTGATAATATCACACACACAAATCACCCAATTACCAACTACCAGAAAAGCGCTAAATACCGAAGGCTAACTACCGAAGGCTTTTTTTCCCTTGGTAAATTTGATTTGCCAAAGGCCTTACCGAAGGCCACATGAAACGGTGATTACGGACGGCTTATATCCTTCGATAAATGGAACTGACTTTACCGAAGGCCTTTGCCCGTCGATATAGGCCTTAATGAAATCAGATTTTGGATTTCCCTCTCCCATTCAGCCAAATTGTTTTCGCCAAGCATTCCCCCAATTCTTCCTCTCTCACTTCAAAACCCCAATTTCTTCAATCGCATCTTCCGTTATCATTGAGAACCCCCATTTCTTCAATCGCTGTGAGGAGGGTGGTGGTTGACGGTGCACATTCTTGCGAGGGGGTTGTTCGAGGGTGTTCGTTGACGAGGTTGCTATCGCAGCGTGACGACGGTATTGGGGCGACCTGACAATGGTGCTGTGACATTGTGAGGATGGTGTGAGCGTGACTTCGGTGTCGTGGTGGTGCGTTGACGGTGTTGTGGCGGCGTGACTAGTGCTTCCACTATCGTAGGGTGAGGCCAGTGTAGTGGGTGTGTGACGAGGTAATGTCCTTCTGTGTTCTGTGTGAATGAACTGTGTGCAAATGTATAATGAAAACCTCTAATTCACTTCCATTCCAAAAAACATAAGTTTAGGTGGAGAAGGAGGAGTTGGTACTATTGCTGGTTTTTCTTTTGTAGGTGCCGAGTCTTGAAAATCTGGATTTGTATGTATATTTGCATTTTCTGAACTCTTTTCACATGTGATTACCTGAACTGGTGATGCTTTAAGTTGAATTGGTTCTGAATTGTTGTTGAACTCTTTTCTTCCAGAGAACTGATTTTCTCTCCAAGTTGTGTGTTTTGAGTGAGATTACCTGTGACTTTAAGCAGCCAACTTCTTCTCTGAGTTCCTGGTTTCCTTCTGTAGTAACTCATCCCTTGCCATGTGAACTTCAAGTTTTTTCTTAAGAGAAGTGATCTCAGACTAATTTTCTCCCTGTAGCATTGTCTCTCCTTCTCTCCTTCTTGGTCAAATTTACTATACTATAATGCTTTTAATTTTAGATTAATCTTTTTTGCTATGACTGCAGATTTTACAAAATCTGATTGAGTAAGTTGAAGTACTGCTTATTTGCTATGACTGTAGATTTTACAAAATCTGATTGTTAAAACTATCTATGCTTTAGATAGCTTTGTTTTTTAACTTTTATTTTGGATTATTCACAAATTTAAGTTGTACTTGTTAGTTAATTTGAAAAAGGAGTTTGCTGTCATGTCTTGCTCAAGTTGAGGTACTATGATTTTTTACAAGGGAATGATTGGGTATTTAATATTTATGACAGTACATTGGTCCTGAAGTTGGAGTTAGCATTGGTCTATGCTTCTTCCTTGGAAATGCTGTTGCTGGAGCACTGTAAGTGTATAATATGAATTGGGAGTTGTAGCAACATTTTTTAAAGCAGTTCCTGCTGTTGGGATTTTTAGAGGTAACAAGTTTAAATATAATGAAATTAATTGCTATTTTATCCTTTTCAATGTAGTGTTAAATTTTTTTCCTAATTTTGTTGAAATCGGCATACTGGAATTGTAGAATTTTATAATTGTGCTAACATATATATGGGATACAAAAAGAGAACTTTTATTGATTACAATATGAAAAGGGATTGAGTTGTTCCGAAGGTAACTATGTAAACGTTACTCTTTATCTTCATCTTCACCTTTTATTTTGTTTTAGCCTAAGCATTTTATTGAGTAACTAATCTTAGTGCTGGGGTTTCACGGTATAGCTTTAAACTTTTTATAGCTGAAAACACCTTATCCTATTGGTCAAAAGCAAAGAATTAGGCAGACCTAATGTAAATTTATTCTAACTTATGTGAACATCCTAACATGTCTAAAGTAGTGAAATGGACCTAGGAAACTATTCAAAAGTAATGAATTAGGCAGCACTCAAAATTTGAGTAGTTGGAACCTAAAAAGTGTGCTTAAAAGGTGAGAATTTGCAACCAGACCTAATGTAAACTTATTCTAACTTATGTGAAC
>NC_028357.1:32841080-32846304 GCF_000741045.1 Vigna radiata var. radiata
TGTTTCAATGTTGGGATTGGAAGCCAAGAAGATTGATTGTTGTGTTAATGGATGTACTTTAATAATAATAACATGAAATAATTAACATAGCAATTACAATTCTAAGAAACACATCACACCAATTATCAACAATAACATTCAAAACTCAAATCACTTAATTCCTTATTTACTACATTTTTCTCTACTCTTGTAATCTTACTTTGATTGCATGATTTGTTGAATTGTGTGATGAGTATGATATGTGGAATTGGGGCTTAGGTTTCTAAATTGTATGATTTAAGTAAATGATGAATTTTGAAGTAAAATTACGATTTACAATGCAAATGTAATTGTTTGGGCTAAGCTGGATTGTTAAACACTAAATTTGTATATTAGTGCTATAACCATTGGAATGACATTTAATAAGTTATATTTGTATAATTACATAAAGTTGTTTTTTGAAATTATGCAAACTCGTCGGGGAAGGAGCTATGTTGTTAGACAATGCCAAGGTCTGAGAGTCATTAACTTGATAGTCGTTGAATGAAGATTTTCTCTCTAAGCAACTCTAAAGTCGGAGAGTTCATTGACTTGTTTGTCACTGGTTGTGGCATGTCTTCGCTAGACAAATTTTAGGTGATTTAATCTTTGAGTTCCAGTGCTAGTACCATTGGGCAAGACGTTTGTCGTTAGGTGAGTGGACCATCAAACACTACTCACCGAGTGATTGGATATTGTCACTAAACGAGACTAACAAAATTTTAGCCATTTTTATATTAACTATTTTTTTTTTTATTTTACTTTATAAGTTGTTAAAAGAATTACCTGATATCTATATAGGTATGTTAATACTGATCCATTAGGATCACTTTGTGTTTTATATATATCCATAACTAATATTATTCTTTTTCTTTTGATTTATATAGATTTCGTTATAAAAAACTGTAATCACTTTTAACTATTATTTCCGTAGACCATTTTTTAAAGTAACAAAAAATTTAAAAATAAAATAGTATATAATTTAAATAGTACATAAAATAACAAGGCAATATTAACTTAAAGTTGATAATATAGTATTTACTAAATATATAAGTAAGTTGATAATTTTATATACTAGTAATTATAATACGTTTTTTTTTTATAAAAGAGATAACATATTATAACAAATTTCTTGGATGAGATATATTCATTGCATGTAATAACTTTAATAATAATACTTTTGAATGAATCTAAAAATTACTTTCTACGAAATTATATATATATATATATATATATATATATATATATAATATAATATAATATAATATAATATAAGTGTCTTGTAAATGATTTTTATAGAATAAATTTCATTCTTTGTATTAATTTTATAATATTTAATTATTTTGAGTTTAATTATATTTTGTAATAAAATATTTATCGAGAAATCAGAAAATTTGGTAAACTAAATTCGTATTATATAATTAAAAAAATTAAAATATTTTTTAGAAATATATGTTTATTATTATATTAAATGGATAATCTATATATTCTGGAAAAACAAAAGAGGAAATAAGTGAGAGTGTAACTTTCCCGCTAATAGGGCAAGGTTTGGTTACCTTAGGAAACCATAAATGCATTTGAATTTATTTATTATATATTTACTCAACCTCCGCTGTGAATCTATTATCTTGTAATTAACAGCCTAATAAAAGTACTTTGATGAAACTTACTTGTTTTTTTTTTTTATCTCTTTTTAATGTACACAAATTTTCACTATTTTTAAGTAATAATTTATTTATATTAAACTTCTTTTTAAGCTAAAATTATTAATTTACTATTTTATTCTTTAAATAAACGTCTATTAAAATTTAACTGTGTTTTTAGTAGAAAATAATTACTTATAATAAATAAAAGAAAAGTAGAAAAGTAAGAAATATGTTTTCACTAATTTATCTTATTATAAAGGGAACTCAATTTTTCGCATACACATTTATTTCTCAATTATGTTCTTTAATAAGCAAATATTTTGTTTTTAAATTAAGATAATAATATTAAAATATTTTTATATTATTTAAAATAATGTTATAAAAGTTTATTCTATTTTTATTTTATTTTATTTTTATTAGTATGCTACAATAACTACGTTTTCACAAGTTTATTAAATAATAAAAATCCATATAAATTCTACCTGTTGATCAATTAACTTATAAAAAAATAATTAACAACACAAATGATTGAATTTATGTCCAACAAATTTATCCTGCCATGTATATTATATGATAATTAATTAATTACTTTATATGTTTGATTTCCCTCTCACTAGTAGTAAACCATAATAGTAAGTAGTAATTGTTGTATGGAATCATTGGAAAAGAGTGTGCACATAGTATTTTGGTTTGAAATCTCCATTCATTTCCAACAACTATCACATACGTAAGAGAACATCAAATTAGATAACCAAATGGCAAAATGGATAAAGTTCATTGTCTATAAGAAAAGGTAAGCCACTCTTCTTGGACATACATGCACATTTCTTCTTCACTTCACTGTATCCATATTTAACTCAAATTTAATTCTCTTTCCCATTTTAATTATTATATATTACTTTTCTAATTTCAACTACTCAATCATGTTCCTACTTTCTTGGTTGATACGTTTTTTATTTATTTATTAAATGATATAAAACTCATAAATTCTAACTGATCATCAATTTACATATAAAAATATATATTAAGAATAACAAAATTTAATAAGTGATATTAAGAATCATTGAAAAGGAGGGTGGGACACTATATATATTTGTGTTTTGAATCTTCAGTCATAGCAATCACATAAGTACAAGAAAATGTTTATGTAATTAAGGGTATGTTTGATTTTCTAGACTCAAATGCAAGTATTTACTGTTGATGTCAAATTATGAAGAAAAAAAAAAACACAATAAACGAACGAGAAATAAAATACATCTTTAATTTCCATTCAACAACTTGAAGAAAGACGACAAAAGTTTCTAATTCGTATGTAATAAAATTATATTGTAATTTATTAATTACGATAGAAACGTAATCCTTTATTTTAAATATAAATAATTATTTCTTTAATATAATTATATTTATATTTTCTATTATAATAAAAAATAATTAAAATAAAATAAATTTTATTAATTTAAATTTCATGTATAACATAATAAATAATTGAAAATATAAATATAAATAATAATTATATATTTATAATAAAAACATTAATTAAAAATATTAAATAATTACTAAACTAATTATATTAAGATATGTTTTATATTAAAATAATAAATAAAATAAATTTAATCAATTTAAACTAAGATATCAATCACTAATTGTTAAATTTTCATAATGTTTTTTTTTTTTCACTTTTGATTCTCTTTCTTTTAAACCAAATAATCTCACTTTTTTTACTTCTTTTCATTTATTTCCTTCCTTTTCTTTCAAATCTAGTCTTCAATATTTCAAACACACTCTCTTTGTTTCTAAAGACGGATGTGTAGTTTTAAAGGAAAGTTTATGAAAATTTATAAATTATTTGATGAATTTAATAGATTAAGAAACTATATTTTAATTGTTAAAATTATAATATTATTATTTTATCCTTGATTATAATAGTAAGATAAAATAAAATGTAATAATAATAAATGATGTTAAAATAAAATGTGAATTATTGTTTAAATTAGGATTGATAGAAATTAAGTTTAAATAAATTGTGGGTGAATAACTAGTATAAATAAAAATATTATTATTATTATTATTATAAAATATGAGTTAGTATTTAAAATGAGAAAATTTAAATTAAAAAATTATATTAAATTAAAATGAATTTTGTATAAATTAAATTGAAATAAAATGTTGGTGATTACTTAATTAAATTAATAATAATTTAAATTGATAAAATTATTTTAAATTGAGAGGTAATTATTTAAAGTTAATATAAATTAAAACATGATAAAAGTGTTATATATATATATATATATATATATATATATATATATATATATTGATGAAAATAATTTAAATTAAATTATCCAGTGGAATTTGGCAACGAAAAAGCAAAAGGGACAGTGAAAAAGTAAAAGGATACAATGAATAAAGAAAGCTATTCTTGTAATTTAAGATATACGTAACTTTTTTTTCTACTCTCTTCACTAATGCAAGAACTTGGAGAATTTAATCCCTTAAATCTATTTATCTAAATAATTGCAAATCAATTCATCCAAACAATCTTAACACATGCAATAATTTTTTCTCCCTGCACAAATTATCTCAAAGACAAAGAGAAGAAGATTGATACACATACACCTTCACTTTATCTACACTTATTATATATATTCAATTTTTCATATAATCTGAAAACATATATTATTTTTAGAAAATATTCTTATATATAAGCTTAATTTTTTATATTCTACTTTTTACTTTCTTTTTTCTTTAAAAAAAATATAACTTTTTTTTTATAACTATTTTACTTTTATATTATATTATGTGTCAAATAAATGTAAAGGAGTATGATATTACTATTATTGCTCATTATTTTTACATACTCAATGTACATACGTTGATGCACATTTTGAGAGTTTATGAGTTTGAAAAAAAAAAACATAGTAATAGTAAAATGGTGATGTTGATTGTCTATAAAATGCAAAGCATTCCTTGGGAATACATCCACATTCGCTCTTCCACCATATCTACAACTAAGTCATGGCTTCTCATCGTTGCACCATGTTTGCTTTAATGATTGCTATTTCCTTTTCAGCCATGGACATCACATTAGCAGCGAGTACGCCGCCTGTAATCCCATCACCACCTATTCTACTTCCACCTCTGAACATCTCACCCATACAACTTCCAGCCATCGACATCCCACCCATACTACTTCCACCTCTCGTCTTTCCAGCCATAACAATTCCAACTCTTGTCTTTTCACCCATAACAATTCCACTTATCGGAACTATACAAATACCACCTATAGTCTTCCCAACTATACAACTTCCACCTCTAGTATTACCACCAATCGACATCCCACCCATAGCATTCCCACCTATCCAAATCCCACCCATTATCTTCCCACCTATTGTCATCCCACCTACAGACATCCCATCTCTGCCTCCAACCCCACCGCCATAGCCACCACCTTCAACCAACATTTAAGATTTCGCTGCATGCTTTCTCTCAACTTCAATAAGTGATTTATATATATATATATATATATATATATATATATATATATATATATATATATATAT
>NC_028357.1:32847835-32850633 GCF_000741045.1 Vigna radiata var. radiata
TAACATCAAAATGTCTAACAATTAAGAAATCAAAGTAAGTGAAGTTGGTATTGTTTGAAAGGTGAATTAAAGAGTTAAGTATCAAGATCTCTAGGTGAGATCNTTGTTAATGTTGAGAATAAATATAGGAAGCTCAATCTTGGGTGTCTCCATTTTATATGGGCCAAGAATGAGTGATTCAAGTTAAGTTCTGGAATGAATATATGTAGCTCAGTCTTGGAGGTTGCCCTTAAAGCTCTAATGACTATTCAATCTCACTTAGAGAAGAGTAGTTCATGTGGTGAAGAGTAGTAAGGGGTCCTAGTCTTGGTTGTCTCCATTTTATATGGGCTAAGGTGAGTGATAACGGACCAACCTTGTGTGTGGTAGGGTGAAACCCATTGGCAATGGCTTTGCAAAGCAGTAGAGGCCACCACAAGTGCATGACCCGCCATAGCTCGATATTCATTCCGGGTCCGGACGAGTCTAAGTCTAACATCACTTAATGAAACTAAAACTTATAACCTAATAACCTTATTCGATTACGATTATCTCACTTGTATGTCTAATCTTTCCTAGTTGGTTTTAATTGACTTGTATTTTCTTTTGAATTCTAGCTTACCCTTACTTGTTTGCTGTTTGTTTTGTTTGTGCTTGTTTCCTTTTTGCAATGATCATCCTAATTGGATGTGAGCAGAGATTTCAGAAGCCCCATTGGAGCAACTTCTAGATGTACCAGATATCTCAGACACTGCTGATGCTGCAGAGTAGTGTAACTCAGTTATCATCTATTGTACATAACTCAATTTTAGTTTCTTTTGCTTCTTTTGAAAGACTCTATGCCATATGTAGAGCTTACATCATATTTTGGATGATTGTATTATATACACTTCATCTGATAATTCTCTTGACTGCTTTCTATTATTATAATATGTTGCATTCCACTTGATATGAATTATACACATATTTTGGGGATGTTACACCACGTGCCTAGAGTCCATATATAGACTCATTACTATAATGAATGAATGTATTTTATTATAAATATTTCTTTCTTTCTTCTTCTCTTTCCTACCATAGTATGCCCTAACTTAGTAAAACAACCACCTGCTAGTATGGTGGACATTCAATGAATATAGTTTTTCTTTTTACAACTTTAATTTTCTACTAACTAACTATAATAATAATATAATTTAGTTATCTGAATTAATAAAATAATTTTAAATATTATATTATTATAATATTAGATTAAAATAAAATAGGAGTTGTAAAAATATTATTACTTGATTAAAATGTATTTTGTTTCTTCAAATTAGTTTGCCCTTAAAAACGACATAATATTTAATATAGATGAGAAAGGTGTGATATTCAGAAACATTAAAATGAATGCAGATGATCTCATGTATAACTATATAACTTATTAATCCATAATTATATACATTTTGGTGTCCCTTTTGTTTCCCCAATTTTATTTTTTAATAGTTAATTTTTAAATTTAAATAATTATTTATAAAAAAAAACTATTTTTTCAGTTTTATATCATTGTAGTATTTTTTTTTTAAATTCAAATACTTATTTATTATAAAAGAATTATCTACTCTTTTATCATTTTAATAATTACTTTTTCAAATGTACCTAATTACTCATAACAAAAAATTATTTACACAATATTACTTGTAATATTTTTATTTAAATAATTAAAACTATAGCTATATTTATGATTATATACACTTTTTTTTCTCAATTTTATCCTTTTAATAATTATTTTTAAAATTTAAATAATTTATAAATATTTAAAAATATACATACATAAAAAATATTATAAAACTATCAAACGAACTAATATTTATATAATCGTGGTTTTATTTTAAATGAACCTTAATATAAGACTAAATATTATGTATAGGATGGTGCGAACCCTCTTATATAACTTGATACACTAACAGAAAAATGATAAATAATAATTAATTTTAGCGATTCAAATATTAGTTATTGGTAACTGAATTAGTAATTAAATTTATTTTTTTAAATTAGTGACCAATTTAATTTAATGACTGGATTCTCTGTCAAAAAAAATAATAAATAAATAAATTTCTATTATTAGAAAAATAATAAATAGTTAGTGAATTTATTGAGTAGAAGATGTCGTGAGTCATAATTTTTGTTTCTCCCTAATTTAGCGACTAAATTTTTCGTTACTTAAATTGGTCACTATTCAATTGGTCACTGTTCAATCATTAAAATCAGTCACTCAATTAATATTTAAATTAGCTTTTTTATATTTTTATATATTTTTTGTATATTTTTAAATAATTATAGATCAACAAAATTATTATTTATTTAAAGACATTTTCTATAGTCTCTTAGTACCATATCATTGGAAATGTTTTTTTTGTGACTTTTAGTCTATTGAATTAATATTTTAATGTTTTAAAAAATTATGTATACATATTTTAAAACTACTCTCAAGTAGGGCTGGGTAAAAATAATTGATTTGTACTGTACTGCAGTTAATTGTACTATATTGTACTAAAAATAACTGATTCATTTCTAGTAACGGTTCAGTATACTATCTTATGGTTCAGTTTTTAAAAACTGAACTGATAACAGTTATAGTTCAGTTAACTGTGAGAACTGAATCTACTCTTACATCTTCTCTAATTTCAGTTCAATTGTTTCATCTTGTCAAAAAAACTTTATTTAATAATAAAATATTAATAAAAATAACTGTTCACATAAAAAATAATAATTAATTTTTTAAAACAACTTTTTTATCACAAAATTTATATTTTTATCAATAAAAATAAAAAATGTAATTT
>NC_028357.1:32853788-32856161 GCF_000741045.1 Vigna radiata var. radiata
TAATTTTCAATTAAAAAGAACATGTATTGTTATACTATTTAGTTTAAAAATTAGTACAATTCAGTTTAAAATTAGTATAGTTACTAGTTCAGTTCAGTTTATATTGTAGTTTAGTTAAAATTAGTGTAGTTTACAATTTAGTTAATAGTTTAGTTAGTGTAATTTACAATTCAGTTAATAGTTTAGTTCAGTTTACACTTCAGTTAATAGTTCAATTAGTGTAGTTTACAGTTCAGTTCATACTGCAGTACAGTTCAGTACGATTCAGTTTGATAAAACAAAATATAGTTCAGTTCAGTTTGTCTGAACTGTTTTACAGTTCAGTTGAGTTTTTAGCAGTGCAGTATAGTTCAGTTCGATTTGCCCACCCCTACTCAAGTATAATTATTCAAATAGAAATGTCAGTTTAAACTATATTTTAAAATTTTTAAATATTGACTAAGTTTTGTGGTTTGTTTATTTGTTAAAGGGAATTTTCGCGGTTTCCATGTCAATTTTTCCAAGCTAGGGTTGAGCCATTTGGAGGCTCACTCACTACTCCTCTCAAACTTTCTGATATTGCTATTTATTGTGCACCATTCCACTCCATTCATATGCTATTGCTATTGCTATTTAAATTTCTCACGTGACTCTTTCTGCTTTCTCTCTTTCACAGCTATCTTCCTCTTCATTCTCTGCATTCAGTAACAACGACTGCTTCTTCAGAGAATTGCATCGCAAGATAGTATCCGAGGTTTATATATATATATATATATATATATATATATATATATATATATATATATATATATATATATATATATAATACTGAGCAATTTCACATTTCAGTGGTGTTTCACATGAATCAATCGTTTCTTACAAATAAAAAATGGTATCTCGATCATGTGGAGGGATGTGCGTCTTGTGCTTGTTACTGGATTTTTTTTTTCTTCACTGATTTTTATTCAGTTTCTATGATATTTTCCACTCTTTTCTATTTGTTCAAAGAAGCAGTTGCTATGTTCTTATTTTTGTGGAGCTTCTAAGTTTGTTTATTTTGAGATGTGCCTAATTTGCCTTCTAAGTTTTCCTTGGAAAAATGTAAACATGAATGCACTAATGAAAAATTATCTTTCTATTACGACCTATTATGATGCATTATAATAGCTTGATCAGTGACAGAAGTTTAAGACATATTATGACATAATTTTGTATATAAGTTATAATATGAAACGCGATGACAAACTTGTAAATAAGTTCAAAACCTATTATTATGTAGATTTGGACACTTGTCATATAAAGATTACTAACCATTAAAAAAACCTAAAAAGTGTTCTCTGAAATAACAATCTATAGAAATAAGAACTAATAGACGTCCTAAGTACTAGGTGTTGGATCTTCCTCAACCTCCAACGCCTGCTCCAAGGGTACCTCATCACCTACTGCTCACATCCAAAGGATTGGATGATCATCGCAAGGGGGAAGGCAAACACATACAAACATACAAGTGCAAGGGTGAGCTAGGTCTCAAACAAACATACAAATCATGGCAAATTATTCTAGCATTATCGAGAACATCCATTTACATACAAGCATATAAGCCATCACGAACATAAGCACTTATCTCATAAACTCAATTAAAACAATCATCCTATCATGTAAAGACTCTTAGACACGTCCGGACATAGAATGAATGTAGACCTGGGGCGGGTTGTGCACTTGTGGTGGCCCCTACTGCTTTGCAAAGCCATTGTCGAGGGGTTCCACCCGACCATACACAAGGCTAGTCCGTTACCGCAGTATAGACCTCCAGTGATAACGTCTACCCTAGGACCTCCCACTACTCCCACCACACGCGTCAATCCTCTCTAAGTGAGAATGAAAGGCCGTTGGAGTGTTAGGGATAACCCCCCCCCCCCATATGGAAGCCTCTCACCATTCATTCAATACACTAATCTCACCGAGAGACCGTAATTCCATAATCAAATCCAACCACTTTAATCAAATGATATACCTCTTGAATCAATAATGTACTATACATTAACTCATAAACGCAAGGTTTTTCCACACCATATAAAACGTGTCGACTTCATATAAAATACCACTACAAGACATAAAAATATTCAACTTTCATTATTTATTTTATATACCTAATAACCCCTCAATCCCTTAAATTAAATCATAAACATTCACTAGTGCCCCAAGCTAATCCTATGATACAATCATTATTTGATACCTAACCTATTTCTACATTATATAAAATTCCAAGTGATATTTAGTATTACAATAAATCNTTCATCAAAACAATAGACATCTTACATATATCCAACATATACATATTCATTCATTAGTTACAAGCACAACAGAGTATCACATAGATTTTCCAGTTTAAAC
>NC_028357.1:32856281-32858754 GCF_000741045.1 Vigna radiata var. radiata
TTTAAGATATAACTTTTCTTTTTCCAACGTCGAAACTCCAATCAATAATTAGATATGTATATACTATTATAAGTGCTTTTATATATATAACCGTGTTATAATAATAATAATATATTATAATATATAAAAGCTTAGATTACAAAAGAACTTGAATTCACGTAAATTATATATTATAATATATATAAAACCTTATATTCGAGAAGCAGTTGAATTCACATGTATAATATATTATTAATATATAAAACCTTAGGTGCAGAAGTTGAATTCAGGCCATTCCCATGCAAATTTCTCTAGTGTTTCTTTCTTCTATTATCTAAAACATTCCAATACTCTCCCTTTCTCTTCTCTCATGACACCACTCTCTCAACCAATTTAATTACAACAACAAAGTTTCCCCCAATTTATTTCCAAACAATAATTAACATATTCACAGTCAGTCATTATAAAATATGCAACTCAACCAGTTCAACAATTAATTACATAACTAAAACAGCATATAAGTACCAAGTGCAACACAGTTAAACGACATACAATCACTCAATAAATTTTATCTAGCTCCCCTTACCTAGAAAGTTTCACAATTTAACTTGACAGGAACGCTCTAAACAATGCTCCTTACAACAAATTTCAAAGACACCCTATAAATCACCCAATGATGATAGATTTAGCTTTTTAGGCTAGAAATTACCATAAATTTGAAATAGAACGCTTCTAGTGGCATGCATTAAGTAAAATAGCATGCCCTAGGTTTTAGAAACAGCAGAGAAAAGGGGAAAACCACTTACCGGCTACGGAACGTAAAACCAATCGGATGGTTTGGAAGCTCTCTACGGGGCGGTCGCAGGGGTACCACCAAACAGAACATGCACTGAGTCAGTGGAATGGAAGGCTAGAGAGAAGGCAGAGCTAGGAGAAGAAGAAACTGTTTAGAGAGAGAATGTTTTCAGGAAAATGGCTTCAGCTTTGGCAGAGGGGTCCATCAACAATATTAGAAACAAATTTTCTTTTTAATAAAAAGCCCCTCTCTTTATTTTTATTTTAGCTTTCACCCCTTTCTTTTAATATATACATATACTATATTTTACTTATATATATACAGGTTCTTACATATCATGACTGAGTTTTAGAAATCAGTCATAATATTTCTCTCGCTCTCTAATTTTTCACATTTCCCTCTCGCTATCTCTAATTTCATGTTCCCTCTCACTCTCATTCCTCTCTTCCTCTCTAAACCGCGCACTCCTCCAATATCACTCCTCCCTCACCATCACCGAACCACATCTTCATTCCAAGCACTCTCGATTTCACGTTCGCTCCTCGCCGAACTACATCTTCTTCGTTGCCTCGAGCATCGCCTCAAACACCAAATCTCATCTTCCACTAGGTTTTCCTTATCTCTCACCTTTTGACCGATTATTTTGCCTTTTCCTTCTTTTTTCACCGATTGAGATCGATTTCCATCTATTTACACCGATTAAATCTTTGTTCCAACCTTTTGCACTGATTAAATCCCTTCCTACCTCGAACCCTAGAATCTCCTCCAAACAAACCTTCGAATCTAGGGTTCACCTTTGATTTCACCGTCTTTTGTTGTGTCCTTGTTCACCGACTCGATTTTACACTGCAGAAGAAGCTTTTATTCAATGTCAAAAGATAATGTCTCAAGTAGGTTTATTGTTGCCTGTGACTTAACTTGCTTATGATTCCTTAAGTCATTTTATCCATTATTGTGAATGTGTTTTCTGTTCATTTATTTATTTATAACACTTGTTGAGATTGTTGATAGGAGGAGCACAAATTTAGCTTAACCCATAATCTCAGTGATATTTGTGTTTTTGATTATGACAACTGTCGCAACCGGAATCGCGACAGGACGACGATCCATAAAGGAAACAATTTTGAGAAAGAGTTTGGAGTCGCCACCATAGTTTATTCTGGAAAACTGCGGAAAAACCATAAAATGATAATGCACGGTCCACGAAAACCAAAGATTGGGTTCGGGAGTCGGTTACGTGTAGGGAAGGTATTAGCACCCTACAACGCCTGCCCGAAGGCAGTACCTTTAATTAAAATACGCGAATAAAGATGTGGTTTGCAAAATGTTTAACTATCCCAAAAAATAAAACTCTAAAGAAACAAAATATATTTTTTTTTGTGCCCGACAAGGATTGACCTTGCTCCTACGTATTCTCAAAGTGAGAAATCAGGGTTACGTAGTTCTAGCTGAGAGGTTGTTTGTTTATTTGAAAATGGATGTTTTAGTGTTTCAATGTCTTTGTAAAACGGGGAAAGGTTTCAGCGCAAGGCCGACAGAATGGTCGCACCTGTGCTTAAATCTTTAAAATGAAGTTTTGTCGATTTTTAAAAGAAGAAGAAAAAGTTTTCAGCGCAAGGTCGACAGAATGGTCGCACCTGTGCTTAGACTTTTGAAATGAAATTTCGTTGGTTTTTTAAAAGAAAAAGGAAAAGTTTT
>NC_028357.1:32861974-32862552 GCF_000741045.1 Vigna radiata var. radiata
GTATTATCTGAGTAAAAGCTAAGTAAAGATAGAAACACTAATTTTGTCCAGGTTTCAAAAAGAAATAAAAGGATGAAAACTAAAAAACTTAAATATGACCATTGCGAAGTAGAGGGCCGATAACAAAACTAAAACCTAGATTTGACCATTGCCTTGTAGAGGGCCAAAATCGCAGAAGGAAAACTTAAATTTGACCATTGCGAAGTAGAGGGCCGATAACAAAATTAAACCTGGATTTGACCATTGCCTTGCAGAGGGCCAAAATCGCAGAAGGAAAACTTAAATTTGACCATTGCGAAGCAGAAGGCCGATAACAAAATTAAAACCTGGTTTTGACCATTACCTTGCAGAGGGCCGAAATCGCAGAAGAAAAACATAAATTTGACCATTGCGAAGCAGAGGGCCGATAACAAAATTAAAACCTGAATTTGACCATTGCCTTGCAGAGGGCCAAAATCGCAGAAGGAAAAAATAAAAGGTATCAGATAAAACTAGGCTTATGATAAATGAGGTGTGCAAACCTCGTGGAGAATGATGTGAGGTGTACTAACCTCGTGGAGGGTGTACCAACCCTATGG
>NC_028357.1:32864252-32867255 GCF_000741045.1 Vigna radiata var. radiata
GAGGTGTACTAACCTCGTGGAGGGTGTACCAACCCTGCGGATGAATGATGTGATTGTTAGGTTCGACCATTGTCTTATAGAGGGCCGAAACAAAAAGAAAAACTTGAGCTTAGGGTGTCAGGCGAACTGGGCTTGTGTGGGCCAGGTGAAATTGGACCCTTGAAATTTTGAAATTCTTAACTTTTCGAAATGTTTTTTTTGTAATTTTCGACAAAAATTTGATCATCGAAAAGCAACAAGGAGTTAAAACCCTTCATGACCAAGTGTCAAAATCTTGATGCAGGAACATGATGTGTCAAAACCCCAATATATGAGAGAAAAACATGATCGACAAGAAACAAAATCAGTTGAAAGAGAAAATTTGAATGTCATTTTTTTGTATTTTTGAAGAAGGATTCGACAACCATTCATATGAATGAAGAGGGTTTCGATCCGAAATATTTTCTTTTTGATGGATTGATGAAAAACATATGCTTTGTTTTGCATTTCTTTTCGCTTGAGTTAGTCATCTTACTTGCAATCATCAAGCTAATCTTTATTTTCAAAGTTTCAAAAAGTGAGGAATGTCATACATTTCGAGGTCTAAACTTTTAGATTATTACATTTTGACTTTTCTTCCGAGACATCAGTGCACACATGCTTGAATTTATTGGCAAGAGGATGGTTTTGAAGAGAATGAGAGCGGTTTGGAAAACTGGGACCGGCACATGAGTACTACAATCCTCAAAGGAGATGCAATATGTGAGTGTCAAGACGAAACACGACACACCAAAATTTTTTCCCCGGTTTTGTGTTTGGGAAAATGAGCTGGGGTTTGGATCCATGAAAATTGGGGTGAAACAAAATCAAGTGAGACTTGCAAAGTTACCCTGGTCATGGGATTATGGATTGATGAAAAATTTGTGTGAGACTCACAAAGCTGCCCCAATTTTTTTTATCGTGGTATGGGTTGATGAACAACTCGTGTGAGGTTCACAAAGTTGCCCCAGTTTTCTTTGGCCCGGGGTTATATTTGGAAGAGGTAGTGGCATGACAAGGATCGGCCAAAAGGATGGTCCCAACTGGTTTGATTTTCTTTTGCATGCTTCTGGCTAGGTTACAGGGTGATCCCCTCTTCTTGAGACATTACCTTTTTTTTTTTTATATTCATTCAACTTTTTTTTACGACATATTGAAAGTCATTTTGCCTTATCGCAAAATTAAGCTTTATAAAAATTTAAGCAATCATTATTCAATTTGCGTGGACTTTATTAGGCTTGTAATGTGGCTAGGGGCTAAAAGGTATTTTTTAAAAAAGATATAAAGGCCCAAATAAATGTTTGTTGGTTATATTTTTTGAAGCAAGGGTTATCATCTAAGCATTGCATCAACTTTTGACTTTTTGAGCACTTTGGTTTTTTCTTGAACTTCGATTTTCATTCTTTTTGCTCAACATCACTTTGTGATTTTTTTTTCTTTTGTGTATTTTTTGTTTACTCTTGATGAATTCTCTTCGATTAATCATTGAGTGCTCTTCATTTGTATCATGAGTTGACTCCTACCTGATGGAAATCCTTGCTTGGGGATAATTTTGAAAAAGAATTTATTTTAGGCTCAAATGGGGTGACAATGGATATAATTTTTTTCTTTTTGGATAAAGAAAGAAGGCCACACATCATTTCAAATTCTGATTGCTTTATTTTCAAAAGATTAATTCTGCGACTAGACGACCTCAACATGATTCGTTTTTTCTTTCTTTTTTTTTTTCCTTTTCCTTTTTAGATTGCCCTTTCAAGTTTTCAATCTAGTGGAATGCTTCTTCTTGTTTTGTTTTTTCCTTCCTTTTTTTTTTGTCCCAATGGATTCAGGGATCACCTTACTAACGCAAGCGAGAAAAGTTTTGGTTAGGCCAACCTACCCCTGTGTAAAGGTTTACTTTGTAACTGAGGGTAGTGACAATGTTTGTTGGGCTTGATCCTTTGCTTTGGAAAAGTGAAGGGTGAAGGTATTCAAGCAATATGTGCACAAACGTCTTGAGGAATATGTTAAAATGTTATTTTTGATTAAATGTTTGACCTCAGAAAAGTCTGACACTCCAACTTTTGTTTTTGATATATCATTTTTTGTTATTTTCGAAAAGGAAAAAAAAGAGTTTGAAGATTCGCAAGAAAGACAAGTGACTCAAGATATGCACAAGATGCGTGATTTTATTAAATGAAAATGAGGGTTAGAAGACTGCACACATCTCCCTCTGTGCCCCTACAGAGGCTCGACGCTTAAGATTGAAGGTCAAGTATATGCAATCTCACAAGGATGGTTCCCTGAGCCTAAAGGTCAAAGGTCACTAGAGCTATGGCCCCCTTCACAGCGTCTCCACAACAGTCGAGTAATCAACTAGGTGTGAAAATACAAATAAAGAGAACAGACTCTAGCTGGGGTTCTCACGATAGCCAAACAGGCAGTATGGCCCAAGTGGCACCGCTACACAACCCCTCTAGTTCTAAGCTTCGCTCAGATCCGGGTATAGGGCCCCACTCATGATATGCATAAAGTGTGTGTGTGAAGGGAGGATGAATATGCATACCTCGAACCCTCACCTAAAAAACAACCAGAAAACAAAAAAAAAACCCAGGCAGATATAGACATGTTTTCTACCCTACGGTTCAATATACAACAATTCACATGCAGTTATTTCAAACATTAACATAGATAAAGAAAAGACGAAGAAAAACATAAAGAAAAAACCACATTAAATTCGCGCATATAATTAAATGGCTTGACTCTCTAGCGTCCCCAGTGGAGTCGCCATCTGTCACAACCGGAATCGCGACGGGATGACGATCCATGAAGGAAACAATTTTGAGAAAGAGTTTGGAGTCGCCACCATAGTTTATTCTGGAAAACTGCGAAAAAACCATAAAATGATAAAGCACGGTCCACGAAAACCAAAGATTGGGTTCGGGAGTCGGTTACGTGTAGGGAAGGTATTAGCACCCTACAACGCCTGCCCGAAGGCAGTACCTT
>NC_028357.1:32867905-32905083 GCF_000741045.1 Vigna radiata var. radiata
CTGTGCTTAGACTTTTAAAATAATTTTGGTTGCTTTTAATAGAAGAAGAAAAAGTTTTCAGCGCAAGGCCGACAGAATGGTCGCACCTGTGCTTAAACCTTTAAAATGAAATTTTTTTTTATTTTTTATTTTATTTTATTTATCTTTCATTTTTATTAATTTTATTTAATATCAANATAATGTTTCATGTAAATATTTAATACAACGTAAGTATTTTTTAAGGATAGTCTAAAAGGTAGAAAATAAATTACAACTTATAAAAAAAATAATTAAGTGTTAAAAGAAATACTAAAAAAAATCACTTTTTATAATTTTTAAATTTACCCTTTTTTAAAAAAAAAATACTTTTTATTGAACATTTATTGTTTCTTTCAAAAATTGAGAATGCAGCAAAAAAATAAAACAACATGATAATAAAGACTAAAAGAAACAACATACAATAGCAATAAATAAAACAAAACAATCAGTAAGAAAAGGAGTGATATAAAAACCAGGGATGAGTGCGAAGCCCTTTTCTTTCTATTCCCTTACGTTCTCTTCTCGAAATTGGATATTTTTCTCTTCCTCTCTTTTTTTTTTCCCTTATGCTCTCTCCTTGAAATTGAATTTTCTCTCTTTCTTTTTTTCTNTTCCCTTATGCTCTCTTCTTGAAATTCATTCCTCTTTCTTTTTCTTGTTTGCAAGGTGCATATTTATATACAAACATTTGTAATATTATTGTGATCTTGCCTTAATGGCGAAATAATTNTCAATTAGCAAAATAGGGAAATAAATGGTCTTGATTGAAGAAAAATAAATCAAATTAAAAATCATGTTTTTCTCTTTAGGAAGAAATTGAATACAACAATCAATATATTATTTTTAATTATTTCTTGTAATGATTGTCATAATGTTGATTCGAATTATTACCAAATAAAACAAAATTTCAAAAATATTCTAAAATGATGCATTAATATTAATTGCTTATGGGCATTTTTCCAAGAAAATCAAATCCAATTCATCTCGTGTAGCACCTCTCCCATTTTATTCACGTGCACCCCCTTTTTTTCTTTTTTTTCTTCCTTTCTTTTTTTTGTTTTTCTTTTCTTTTACTTTTATTTTTGCTTTTTATTCTCTTCTTCTTTTTCTTGTTTTGTCGTTTTTTTTCCTTTTTTTCTCTTTTTTTCTTTTTTCTTCTTTTTTTCTTTTTGTTTGCAATTATTTTTCTTCTCTTCTTTTTTTCTTTTCTTTTTACAAGACTAAACAAAATAGCAAAATATAATTAAGAATAACAAAATAATAAAAAAATGAAATAAGACAACAAAAAAATCAAGTCCTATTATTTAGTCACCCGGACGAAATTGGGTGTTGACAACAACACATAATTAATAACACATGTGTATTTTGTGTTTACATGTATATGTTTTTGCTTACTGTGGTAAATCTGTATAAGCATATCTGGGAACATGATTGTGTTGTTCATTGCATATCACCGTGTTTAATATGTAATTTGATATGTGTATGTATGACATAAGGTTTTGGAATTGGAAAACCATAAGCACTTCGGTTGAACTTTAAAAGTGTGGCAAAACAACAGTTTTAAGTCAATTACATTATGGGGTGAATCGATTAAAACTCGTGTGTTGGCACAAAATCTTTTCAAGTGTGTTGTGAGTTATTTTAAGAAGACAAGTTTTCAAAATTGTGGTAAGTGTTATTGCTTAATTGATTGCATGCGATTTGTTATAGCATTTCATGTGACTTCAATTTTTCTTCTTAGTATTTGATTTGTATTATGTTGTGTAAAGAAGTTGATTGAATTGATGGGTTCTTTGTATTTGTTTGAGTGTGAAGATGAACGCGAAGAGATATTGGTTGTGAAGATGTATTTATGTTATATTATATTCAATTTTATTTTTATTGTGTATGAGAACTTGCTAAAGATTAATTTTGTGGTGATTGATTACGATTTGTTAATTTTTTGGAGAGATGCTAATGCATTATATGGTTGAATTTGTAATTTTGGATGAAAAATCTAAGTCGGTTAATTCATAACAGATCTAAAATTTAAGTCTGCTACTTAATTACAAATATAAAATTTAAGTCTGCCGAATCTAAGTCTGTTCTAAAATAGACTTAAAAAGCCCAAAATAACAAACTTAAAAAGCCTATTTTATACTAGTGACAGTTGGCACAAGAACATCAAACAGATTCAAGAACAATAACTTACCTCAACCTCGATTGACCTTGACAATGGCAGCCTCTCTAGAGCACGACAACGATAAAAACTCCATAACGATACCTCCGACGAAGTCCCTCAACCAAGATCCTTCAACACAAAATGAACCCGAGACCACCAACTCTCAACACAACAACCAACCCCACGTGACCGCAATGCCCCTCACGCGGTCGTCAACCAAACAACCCTCCTTGCATAACAACCCGCATGGAACAAGGATGACGAACCCTAGGCCAAAAATCCCCAAACCAGGACGCACCGTGAAGGAATTACGATCAACGAACCAATGACCTCTCCACCACGAATGCTCCAATCTTCTAATCGAGAAAGGGAAAGGATATAATGGTTGGGGAAGAAAGGGAAGGCACAGACAAAGAGGGAAGAAAGGGGGCCAATTTTCTGAATATAAATTTGGGGAACGAAAACCCCCAATTTGGAACTTAAATCATCGAGACCATTACCGACTGCTCACAAGCCTTCGGTAATTTATCTCAACAGCTCAATACCGACGACTTAAAGGCCTTCGGTAATACTCCATCGATAAATTGAGCTTTTCCTATAGTGTGTAGGGGATGTTATCCTCCACTAGAAGGTACCTCACCTGCAGCTCATTTGCATCCTGCTCGGTCCCCAACCAGGTCCTCCACTCCACGTAACCTCGTGTGTCCATCCACTCTCCAGCAAAGCCAACGATTTACTCGTTGTAGGAATAAGATCTTCTGACAAATCCATTTTATGAAAAATTTTCCAATAAAGGATGTTAACAAAGATTGAAAGTTCTTATTTGTAAACGTGATGACCATTGGGTCATCCTGATCGAGGTGCGAGGCTTGAAAGTTCTTATTTGAGAATGTGATAGGCGACATAAACTTTGACTTTTGGTCCACCAAATGAACAGACTTAAGGCTTCGCAAGTGCCTCTTTCTTGCTAAAGAGGAGGATCCACCGTCCGTGAATCCTCCTATTTGATGTTAATGTGACCGCACAAGGGACGATCATGGCTCTTGCTCCTGTCTCAGCTTTTGCTTCTCCGTCAGTTATCCCATCGACGATCATCGCAACGTGGACGCCACTCGGGGCTCTGCCTTTGAGGAAGGCTCCTCTCAAGCCGATCGGTCTTCACATACCACTAAAGGTGACCCACCCACAACAACTCCTTTATCTTGTCATGAAGGATTGAGCACTCCTCTGTGTTATGCCATAGGTTTTGGTGATACCGATAGTGCTTTTTATTGTATGTGTTCTTAGGGGTCGACTTCTTCTTGATCGGGCGGAGGAGGTCTGCATTCAATGCCTCCTCTAGGATGCTCGCCCTTAGTACGTTCAAGGGCGTATACTGATGGCACGTCGACCCTCAAGGGAGATCCTTACGGTAGGAGTTGTTCCCTTTGTCACTATTACCCATCGACATCTTACCTCCTTCTTCTCGCCGCTAGCTACTACGACCTCTTATTGTTGCTTCTTTCGAAAGATGAGCATATTCTCAATGCGCATGAACTTAGTTGGTCGCTCCAACAGCTCGTCCATGGTCTTAAGTGACCTAGCACATGGGCCATCTGCGAACGGTTCTGCCCTTAGGGCCATTGAAAGGTTAATAAGAATGAACTCCTTACTCACATCCTTAACCTATCGGGCGATCTTGTTGTAGTGGTCCATAAAGGCTTTCAAGGACTCATTCTTTTCTTGCTCGATGATGACAAATACAAGATGTGTTAGGCTTTGGACCTTGTTGGTTGTGTACTATCAACCGAATGGGGAGCAGACAGTTTGGAAGCAATCCACTCTGTTGGGAGGTAAAGTGTTGAATGACGCCAACTCTTCCCCCTTCAAGGACAAATAGAAGGCTCTACACAAAACTAGATCGCTCATTAAGTAGAACGTCATAGTGTTAACGAACGCTTGCAGATTCTCGTCGGGATCATTCGACCCATCATACTTCTTGAATACTAGAGGCATTGACCGCTTAAGCATTAGAGCCTTTATGACAGTAGTTGGAAAAGGTAACAAACCCTCCGCATATAACGTTTGCACTATGAGGGCTCTTTTACTCACCTCTGTGCTTGCCTTCTGGATCGTCTTAGTTAGTCCTTCAACTTGTTTGTTCACGTTTGATGGGGTGTGAACAATTAGAACAAAATGTTACACGGTCTACTCCTAACGCACGATTGTGTGCTCAGCCCTCAATGTTGTTATCTCGACTTCATGTCTTCATTGCATCTCTTGCATTTGCCTTTGAATTTCCCTTATCAGCTCTAAGGGATCTGTCACAACCGGAATCGCGACGGGACGACGATCCAAAAAAGAAACGATTTCGAAAAAGAGTTTGGAGTCGCCACCATAGTTTATTTTGGAAAACTACTGAAAAACCATAAAATGATAAGGCAAGGTCAATGAAAACCAGATTATGGTTTCGGGAGTCAGTTACGTGTAGGGAAGGTGTTAGCACCCTACAACGCCTGCACTAAGGCAGTACCTTTAATTAAATATGCGAGTAAAGATGTGGTTTGCAAAATGTTTAACTATCCCAAAGACGATAATATAAAGAAACAAAAATATTTTTTTAGTTTTTTGGGCCCGACAAGGATTGACCTTGCTCCTACGTATTCTCACTCAAAATGAGAAATCAGGATTACGTAGTTCTTTGAGAGATTGTTTGTTATTTGAAAATATTTATTTTGGTATTTGATATAAAAAAAAGGGAAAAGGTTCTTAGCACAAGGACGATGTGTGCGATCACACACGTGCTTAAACCTGTAAAACATATTTTATTTTATTTTTATAAAAAGGGCAAAGGTCTTAGCACGAGGACGATGCGTGCGATCACACACGTGCTTAATCCTTTAAAACATATTTTTTAATTTTTATGAAAGGAGAAAAGGTCTTAGCACAAGGACGATGTGCGCGATCACACATGTGCTTTAACCCTTAAAACATTTTTATTTTATTTTTATGAAAGAGGAAAATGTCTTAGCATGAGGACGATGCGTGCGATCACAAACGTACTTAAACCATTAAAACATATTTTTTAATTATTAAAAAAGAAAAGGTTTTAGCACAAGAACGTTGCGTGCGATCACACATGTGCTTTAAACTTTAAAACAATTTTATTTTATTTTTATGAAAGGGGAAAAGGTCATACCACGAGTATGATGCGTGCGATCACACACGTGCTTAAACCTTTAAAACATATTTTTTAATTTTATAAAAAGAGGGAAAAGGGTTCTTAGCAAGAGGACGACGCGATCACACACGTGCTTTAACCTTTGAAACATTTTTTATTTGTTATTTTTCATTATTTATTATTATATTTTTTACTTTATAATTTTTACTTTTCATGTTTTAATTTTGTAATTTATATTATAGTAAAACAATATTTTAAAAAATATTTAAAATGAAACAAAATTATGAGAATAGTAATTATAAAATAATATTAACATTTGCCTAATTATACAAAATGTTTAAGATAATAAAAAAAAAATCCCTTACGCAAGTACTTTGAAAAAGAAAAGTTAATGAATTGAAACCATATTTATTAATCTAACGCTATCTTTACAGTTTATTTGTTTTATTTAAAAGAAAAAATTAAACAATGAAAGATGTTAAATACTGAAATTATTTTTGTAATTTTAATATTTTATAATTTTATGTTATTTTATCATTTTTATTTTTTATGTTTTGTTTTATAATTTTTTTTATAAAAGATTAGGGTGCAACAAACAAACAAAATCCAACTAATAAATAAAACTAAAATTAAAGGGGATGGGAATTATCATACAAGCGATGCCCAAAATAAAAGAAACAACGCAAAAATCAACCGAATAATAAAGAAATAAGAGAATGAAATAACGATAACAAAAGCACGATAAGAAAAAAGGGTGCAGAAATGTGAAACCAGGAGGTGCACACAAGTTTCGGTGTAGGCCCAAACACTGTATCCCAACCGGGGCAGCCATGCCCTCCATCACTGTCCCATATGCAATGAGCAGCCAAGAATCTAATCACAGAAGGTACAACATTCAAAAGAGCACGCTGTACAGTAGCCTTGGAGCCATGGCCACGCTACTGAGAGTTGAGTAAAACGACCACACACACAATTAGATCGTCCCTTTGTTTCTTCCAAAATGTGAGATCTTCTTTGGACTTTAGGAGAAGGAGGCGCGGTTCAACTCTGAGTGCAGCGCTTGATGTTGGTGTTGGAGTTAGTGGAAGATTAGATGCAAAAATGAGAGTGAGGGTGGAGGAAGAAGACACGACAATGTCTGCCCTGTCCAGAAAAAAATATTTTTTTCTACATTTTTAAGAGGAAAAATGATGAATAAAGATGGGTAAAGGTGGTGATTAAGGAAATCTAAAATGAAATAAATGGGAGATAAATTAAGGGAGGAAAAATTTCAATTCCATGGAGGATAGCCGTTTCGTGAAGAGTAAAAAATGAAAAACTTTCAACATAGAATAATAAAGTTTAATCAAATAAAATTAAATCACATTAATCAAATTACATCAACCAATAAGATAAAATAAAATTTAATAATAAAAATCACATAAAATCTAATAAAATCACACGTTACCAAATTAATCAAAATCAAATCATTCTATAAACAAATTAAAGTAAATCAAAATCATAAAACCAAATCGTAAAAACAAAAACAATCCTTAAAATAAAATCTGATACAATAAGATCATCAAATAAAATTAGACCACAATGAACAACATCACATAAAATTAAATTTAATAACATTACATCAAATAAAATTCACTCAAATAGAAACATCAAACAAAATTAACAAGAAAGAAAATTTTATCTTTTTTTTTTAAAGAAATAAAAATCTTTCTTTACTTTTTCTTTTATATTTTTTTTTTTTATTTTTATAACTAACTATTCGGACAAAATTGGGTGTTGACAGGATCATACTCACATGTCTCTCCTATCATACCTATACTCCTTGTGGTCACTATTGAGCTTTGTTCTGCTTCTTCGGGCCCTACAATGGGCACCGAAATATTTTGGTTTGTGGGGTCGAGGTTAACAATCTTCTATTCTCCATTCGTCTAACTCCTTGCACAGGTTACCGCTTATCCTTCACTTTGTTCGGTCATACTAGGAGGTTACCTGTAAAAAGGTACTCTGATGCCAAAGTTAGCAAAGATTCGGTAGTCTAGTAATAAATGAATATCAAGTATAACCAACCTACCATAATACCTCAAACCTGTATTTATAAATTTCAGAATGGGTTTCAAATTAGTGCTGACCTAATTACGGCACAACTAATAATGATAATACTTTGACTAAAGATAACCTTTATCAATCCTAATTCTTGTTTAAGGTCGACCGCTTGGTTCATCTTACTTGGTCGACCGGGTCAATGAATGTTTTTGCCAAATTTGACCGCTCGGTAACTGAACGGACGGTCATTCAGTATAGTTACTAATGACAATTCTATGTATATTGTTGTGGACGACAAAGGAGAAAATCTTTATCTTAGAGAAGACTCTTAGTTGATGATGTGTTATAGGTTATAAATGTTCAAAATAGGATGCTCAACAACGTTATCACATTCATTCTGATGGTGTTTGATGGGTGTCGCCGCCCAATCAAATTTGATTGCATATGAGAAATGCAGTATAGACTAGGAAGTGACTCCTAGGTCGTCTCTCAAGGACCAACTACGGTTCATGAATCAGATCTAACACAAAGTGGGGGGTTTGATAGTGTTTTAGAAAGGAAAGTTAAACTAAATTAAAAATGGAAATTAAACCGAACATAATTAAAAGCATCAAAGTAAACGAAAACAATAAACTGAACAATAGAGACAACATTGTGAACTGAAAAGAAAATAAACTGAACAATGTAAAAGATAAGTACTCAAATGCAATTAAGGCTATTAAAATGCAAAAATTGGCTAAAAATAAAATGCACATTGCAGCGAGAATTTAAATTGTTACGCTTAACTAGGAAATGGGATGCAACTTGAAATCAACATTAAATACAAAAATTCTAGAAGCTAATTAAATGCAACAAGCAAACACATTACGAGAACAAAACTTAAAAATGTGCTAACAACAAAATAAAATCAACCAACCTTGCACAATGTAATTCCAATTTTAATAACATCAAATTGAGTCTCGTTTTTAAGTGAAATTAATACTAAGGAAAATCATGCCAGGAGCTTCCCCTCGCGGACGTGCAGATGTAAGCCAAAAAAATAAAATCCAATGCAAACAAGTCTATGGAACAGTAACAACATGTTGAATAAGCTTTTTATCAAAATAAAGCAAAGAAAATAAATGTGTTGTGCGCTTTCAATTCAACTAAAAACATGTAACTTTCTAAATTGAAAAACATCAGCCCCTTGTCTTAAACGAAATGAATGCACTTTCCCCACGAATACAATCACCGTCTCTTCATTCCAGGCCTCATCCAATGTGCAGCTTCAACTATCCATCACCCGTGTGTCCTCCGNCCATTCTTCTTCTCTAAAAAAATCACTCTCTTGTTTAAAGACCAGCTCTCCAAAAAAACGAACCCCCCTGGTTTTCTTGCTGACAGTTTATATAACAGTTCCCTCTCCTAGGAATCTCTCCTAGGGTTCTGTGTNTCTCACCTCATGTGGACCAGCTTCTCATGTGCCTTGCTGTCTGCCTCCACTTGGGCCGTGGTGCTATTTGCACCTCTTCAAGAAGCTGNTGCACATGGAAAACAATTGTCCAAGTCGCTGGACCGTGGAGATGGGCTGNAGCTGCTTGATGCACGTGGAGCTACACCACTTGCCTTCCTACAACGTGCTGGACCGAAGCAGCTGGAAAGTTTGAAGCTGCACCTCCATAATTGCTGCAACGTGTTGGGCTNCGAGAAGGTTGGAATCTCCTAGACGTTGCAAGTTGCTGCTGCAGATGGCAAGCTGGACGTGATTTTATGTGGGTTTTAATTTGCTGAATGCTAAAATGCAGCCCATTGTCAGAGTGAAGCCAAGCTTCTTTCCTAATTTTTTATTCAATGCAACATGCCTTCTTCAAGCCAAAAAGGAATTGAGCCCCCCACGTAGACGTGTAGGCCGTGAGCATGCTTTCTACACCAGCTCTTTCCAACTAAAGACAATTTAATGCAAAATGGGTGGCGGGCCCTTAAATGACAAATGATTTCCTTCCAAAATGAAACCCTCATAACGCTTTGGTGCCCAAGCTTTGACGTGGCCGTGTCACAGATGAAATCAGCTCCATATTAATCAGCATTCATTAATCNCGTGCTGGACTTGTATTTTGCTGGATGCTACATGATGTAGGCATGGATCCGTGTGCATTTTGTAGGTGGCAGCAACTTCTTTTTCTATATGCCACCCCCTTTTTCCATTAAAGCACCCCTATCCATAAGTTCAAAGGATAAAATCTCCAAATTGCCCTTCTTTTTGTGCACAATTCTTTTGAGAAGAGTCTTGAATTGTGTGACAACTCTCAATATGTCCCAAATTATATTTCCAAAATTTTCCCTGAAAATAATAATGCAAATAATTAGCTCAGAAAATTCAAATTAATTAAAATTCGAATTTCCGGTCAAATTAAGCACAATTAGCAGAAATGAGAAAATACCGGACATTTAAACACAATTCCCTGATTAAATTCGGTACAATAAACTAAGTGCAGTCAATAAAATATTGACTCATCAGTGTTTCCTCTTTTCGATCCAGTATTGAGGTTGCATCGTTGCAGACAGTGAATTTCAGGTTTTGTAGATGATACTATTGCAATATACAACTTTCCATTAATGTCAATGAAAAGATGTGAGAGAAAAATATGTTGGAGAGTTACAACACGCAGGACCTGAACCAACATTGTATGACCCGAATCACCAAGCATCACAGGCGACATGTATGAGATTTCTGTTAGAAAAAATGGTTACAAAATCTCGAACCGCAATTTCCTGAGGCGTGTAGATCACTGTCCTTAAGGACTTATCCGCGGTGTATTGCGCAAGTCCCCTAGGATACAACAGGAACTTCTCGAAATGTATTCGAGGATCACAAAACTAGCAAGAAACTCTAATAAAGTTTATACCCAGGATAATTTAGAAGAGAGAAAGAGAGAAGAATGAAAAGATTGATGTCTCTTGGAATGGGAGAAGAGCTCTCTATTTATAGAGGTAGGAAAGAATAAAATAAATAAAAGAAATTAAAACAATAAATAATTTGACCGTTTCAACACTTAAAAATTTGACTGTTGCTAATTAATAAAAATATATTAATGTTGCTAAAACATTCTTTTGCAATAATATAACATTATTACAACAATCCCCCACTTATTGCAAACGAAAGTTGAGAGAAAAGAAAAGAACTTTTATCCTGGGTCTCATAGGATGTAATCCATCAGAGCTGGTATAGCAAGCTATATGAACTAGTCTTAGATCAAGAAACTTAACACACAATGTAGTTGGTATAGCAAGCTATATGAACCAAAGACACTTGACGTGTGTTAGAGGTTTATCAATCACAATACACCCCCACAATTCTTGTTGTTATCGCTGTGATGTGCTAAATAGGCCATGCGCGTGCCTGGTAATCATGAGTGCTCTAGAGATCATGCCAAGATCTCATGCAAGCGGCCCCACTCGACACTCATATAGGTGATTTCATCAAGTGTATGCTGCAAATCATACACCACCCATAAGGGATATGAAAATCATTAAAAAATTTGTTTAAACTAAAATTCTTTCATCACATAGAATTTTAATAACAAAGTTTAGCCTCTCAATAATGCAGCCCTTAGCACTTTCACACACACCATAGGAAGGGACATAATTGATTAAAATCAATTTAGTGCTATCAGAACTAACAAGTGACTTGTTTTTACCCATATGAACCTTATTCATGGGATCTCCAATCACAAAGGTTGGGTTACCATCACTTATTTGTTTGTAAGTGGCTTAAGTCTCATTCCCCTCGATGTTTCTAATATCATATTTCTTCCCAAGTGTTTTGTCAGAGGATTTGCTAGATTCCATTCTGACTTCACATAGTCAATGGAAATAGTTCCACTCTTTAGCAGCTGCTTCACCAAATTGTGTCTCAGTTGTATATGTATATTCTTCTTTTTAACTATAGCTATTGTCGATTGTCAATCACAGTGTATCGATACCGATGGGGTTGGTCTCATTCCTAGTGGAATGTTCGCTAAGAAGTTTTCCCACCACTCTGCCTCATTACCAGCCATCTCGAGAGCAACAAACTCTGATTCCATTGTTGATCTTGCAATAATTGTTTGCCTGGCTGATCTCCATCTAATCGCACCACCCCCAAGTGTGAATACATAACTACTAGTGGATTTTGTCTTGTTTAAATAAAAAATCCAGTTAGCATAACTGTACCCTTCTAGTACAACGAGAAATCCACACTATTCAATGACATAATTCATTGAACCTCTTAAGTATCTCATAAGCCTAGCAAGTGCATCCCAATGTTCCTGATTTGGACATTGAGTGTACTTACTCAGTCTACTTACTGCATAAGCAATATCATGTCTAGAAAAGTTCATTAAGTGCAGTAAGATCCCAATTATCTGGGCATACTGAGGCTGGGATAATAATTCTCCTCTATTTTTCATTAATTTAGAGTTAGCATCATAAGGGTACTTACAGGTTTTTGAAAACATAATACTCAAACTTCTTAAGAAGTTTCTCAATATATTGTTCTTGAGATAGTAATATACTATCTCCCTTCCTTATGATTCTAACATCTAAAATCACATAGGTTTCACCCATGACTTTCATTTCAAAGATCGATCCTAGAAATAGTTTATTTCTAGCAACAATTTCACTCTCATTCTCTATCTGACATTATTCAATCATCATTCATTGTTATCTAAAGTTTCATTCAAAAATATAATGTGCTCAATGAGTTCTACTCAAACAATAGATAACAAAAAATAAATAAATCATTCCAAAATAATAGATTATTACTATAATCTATCATTGAAAAAAATATCCCATTTAATTTAAAATCCCAATCAAATTCCTTTTTGAATCAAATTAATTTCTCTTTCCAATTTAAATTAATTTGATTTCCAATTAATTACTAAATAATTAATAACAATTTTTCTTCTCATAATTATAATAATTATTATCATAAAGTTTCTCTTCAATTACAATTTTTTTTTTCATTTTCAATTTATTGATATTATTTCAAAAACTGACCAAATGGGTTTTTACGGCCCAATTAGCTAGCCCAACCCAGATTTCCCAGCCCAACCAAATCTGCCAGGAAACTCAGTCAGAACGAAGTTGCCATCGCCAACCACCGCGACGCGGCCCCATGGTAGCACCCACCAGCACCCTCATTGCACCCTCATTGGCGCAACCCGTGCATCCAACAACAGCCACCACGGAACGAGAAAGAAACCTTCCAACGTGAATCAACAGAAAACCCAAAGAACCACCTCCAAATCGAAAACCAAAACTCCATAATCGCTAATCGCAAAACAAAACAAGATCAAAAGCCGCAACTAGACCAAGAACAAAAGAACAAAACTCTTGACTGAGAAATTCCCCAAATCAGAAACTCAATTCGACAAAACCCCAAGGTTGTCATTTTGAATGGCAATGATGCTTCCCCTACAATGAAACCACAGAACCAGAAGAAATCTTTGGAAAAGAAGAAGAGTTCTTCCGAAGCCCCAAATTTGAACCTTCACGGAAACGCCGCCACTACAAGACGCCCTCACCACGCCTCGTTCAGTGTCGTCCCTCTCGTTGTCGTCGCAGAGGCCCTAAGGTTTGGTTGTCCGCGTGAGAGAGAGTGAGAGAAGAAAGAAGCTTGAAGCTTCTGAAGAGCAAGAGAAATTACATTGAACAGAAAGGAGAGATGGGAAAACTGAACAAAGGAGGAGAGATGAGGAAAGTGCTTTCCACCCTAAACAGGGTCTTCTGACTCAAAAATAATGAAAAGGCCGAAACCCCCAAAAATAAATAAATTCGAAAACCCTATTTTTTTTATTAGAATTGCCATTAATTCAAAACCCTAGGTATTATACCCTGATACGGAATTCACTCACATGAATTCTTAATATTAAAGAATTTTTAACCTCCTGATACAAAATTCAATTACATGAATTCTTAATATTAAAGAATTCAAGAATTCAATTAGGTGAAGAATCATTTATAGAATTCAGTTGTAGGAATCAATTAGGCTTTAAATTCCAATGAATATTAACATTATAATAATTAACAGTAATCAATACCATTTATTTATGATTTATCATCCAAAAATTCAAAGATGATCCTACCACACCAAAATTATTCAATCTTGATATTAAACATTCAATTAAATTAATTATCATTTCAAGATCATCAAAGATGCTAAAAAATATTCACATTTATCATACAATAAAGAAAAGTAAGTTTCTCATACCTTTTTGACGTTTGACAGTAACGAGATTGAAGTTTAAGTCCTTAAGATTGTTAGAAAAAATGCTTACAAAATCTCGAATCGCAATTTCCTGAGGCGTGTAGATCACTATCCTTAATCTGCGGTGTATTGCACAAGTCCTCCAGGATACAACAGGAACTTCTCGAAATGTATTCAAGGATCACAAAATTACCAAGAAACTCTAATAAAGTTTATACCCAGGATATTCTCGAAATGTATTCGAGAATCACAAAACTAGCAAAAAACTCTAATAAAGTTTATACACAGGAAAATTTAGGAGAGAGAAAGAGAGAAGAATGAAAAGATTGATGTCTCTTGCTATTTATAGAGTTAGGAAAGAATAAAATAAATAAAAAAATTAAAATAATAAATAATTTGACCGTTTCAACACTTAAAAATTTTGACTGTTACTAATTAATAAAAATATATTAATGTTGCTAAAACGTTATTTTGCAATAATATAACATTATTACAAGAATTTCCGTGTAGAGGTGCAGTGAATAAATGTACTCTCACTCTCAAGGTGTCAACTCTATGCCATACTTTCGCGACACCATTACTACCGGAGAGTTCGTTGTGGTGGCAAGGGGATCTTCTTGTCATGCTCCACTAGAGTTGGGTACATCAAGAGCTATAAATGAAGGATGAATATATCATAGCCTTTTAGTTCACTCAAAAAATCTAAGCCTATATTCTAACAATCTATAAGTTTCAGTTCTTTCAAATCAGAGTTTATATATTCAAACACTTTTACCTTTACAAAATGTGGTGACAATATTCTTAAAGTTGTTGACAAAAGATAGAACACATGAAGTAAGAAATCAGTACAAGTAATAAGTTCTATTTTTTATATATTTTTATATATGTAGATAAAAAATATATAAAAAAAAAACTTCTCTCACATAATTCATTAATCTAATTTTCTAACGTATTTAATTATGTGTTTTTTATATTTATTAGAATTAAATTATGTACTATATAAACAAATTAGAAATCATCTTTCCTTAATGAACATTATATTTATCCACTAAATTCTAAAAACTTTAGGACAACAAAACCTTCTCGCCCTTGTTATCCTCCATGACTGGTCCTGTAGACTAGAACTGTATAATTTGTAGGGTTAAACGACTGAAACATAATTGAGATTAAGAGGAAAACTAAACGAAGAGAAGAGAGGAAGAACGATGCTGCACATTGAACTTTAATCTTCGAACCAATGATACATTAATTGATTCTAATACTAAGGACTAGAATTGAGATTATACATTGACATACAACTTTGTCAAAAAATATTAATTTTGTTACCCGTTTTAATTATTATAAATTAATTTTCTAATTTCAATTACTCAATAGTGTCTGATCCATTTTTGGTTGTAACTTATTGTTTTTGTTTAAAAATACATATAAATTCTACTTGTTCATCAATTAACTTTTAAAAAAATAAATAAAAAACGTTGAATTATGTCTCACAAATTTGGCGTGCCGTGATCGTAGTTAACTATTAATTAATTAATAATATGTGTAAACCTAAAATAATAAGTAATAGTTGTTGTATTGAATCATTGGAAATGAATGGGACATAATTTAATTTTTAATAAGATACGTATACAAGAGAAGGTGTTCGAAAAAGAAATGAAAAATAGTTATGTTCATAGTCTATAAAAAGTGAAGCAATTCAGCATATCTACATCTGAAATTCAACCCAGCCATGGCCCCTTATCGTTGCACCATTTTTTCTTTAATCTTTGCAATTTTCTTTTCAACCATGGACATTACATTATTAGCAGCACGTCCAATCACGTTCCGACCCTCGCGTGGAGGTGGAGCCCTCCCTCAGCCTCCAGTCCCTTGTCCACCGTTACTCCCACCTCTGCCGCCATTTTCACCTCTGCCGCCACTCCCACCTCTGCCGCCACTCCCACCTCTGCCGCCACTTCCACCTCTGCCGCCACCGCCACTCCCTTCTCTCCCGCCACTTCCTCCTCTGTCTTAATCATATTTGCCCAAGTCCCATTCCTTTCTCCACCACATTCAACCAACGTTCTACTTTGGATTTCGAAATTGGGTTCCTATATCATTCGCTGCATGCTTTGTTTGAATTTCAATAAGTGGTTTATATAATGATAGCATAAATTATGTAACTTTTCTTTTTGGGTGTTCCATTTCCATTTCGCCTTTAAATATGTGTATTTCTGTTGCACTTCTGCATTACTTCATGCAGTGCATGTACCTAGAGCTGATAGACTCTTTACTATGAAATGAATGTATTTTATAATAATACCCTAACTTCCTATTAGTATTCGAAGACATACAAAATTGAATGAATAATAACTAATTATAATAATATAATAATATAATATAGATATCTAAATTAATAAATTAAGTTTTTAAATATTATATTATTATACTATTATACTAAAGTTTTTAAATTATTAAATATAAAATAGGAGTTATAAATTTATCATTAATTACTCGATTATTCCATCAAATAATATATAATACAGATTGATGTCGTTGAGCGCGATTGAGTATAGAAACACACAATATGGGATAAGAAGTAGGAAAATCAAGGTTGGTTATCAAGTAATGATATTTTGACACTCATTCAATAGAAAAATAACCATTTAACAATTCAAAATAATAATATTTTTAAATATATTTGTTTCATTTTTAAATTTAAAATTATACTATATATACTATAATATTATTAAAGTAGATTATAAGGTGAATTTATTTTTTTAAGGGAGTCAATTGTTAAACTAATGCTCAGCAGCTACTTCCATATCTTTATAACAGATTGCTAATTGTTGAAATCTTTGATCAGGTTCATTTGCCTAACCAACCCTATTAAGACATAGACCCTAGTATACATTTAGACGTAAATGTAGACGAAATTTGTAGGTTTTAAAGTACGTATGCTATTGAACTACAAATGTTATTGCCAATTGTTGGTGTTTTGACATGATAATTGTTGTTCATCCTATTGGAAACACATTTCGATCTCTTATCTTAAACTTGATTAAATTCTCTCATCTTGTGTTTAAGTGTGTACCTTAATTGTAGTTTGATAATTCTATCGTAATTATTTATCTGGTTTAAATCGTAAAGTAATTTGTCTTGTAAATATGAGGTACTATAATTAATTTGATTGGTAATGAAATTAGTTACCGTTGTTAGGGTTATTAAATGTTTTAGATCGGTTCAGATTACTATTTAGAAGTAGTAATCTATTAGAAAATTTTCATTTTTACCGTTTTTACCCTTTTTCGCTTACCTATTTAAGGTTAAGGTTTTTCTCCCATTGTAAATGTTCATTAGATTCACCACATACAGAAATAGACGTTTAATTCAGTGTTTTCTTACCTCTGATGAAGCTTTCCCTCTTGATCTTCTCTTCATTCTTCTTCCGAAAGCCATGAGAGGATGCTTGGAGTGAGCTTGAAGCTCTTCATCTCTCTCGCGCATGAGCCCTTTCTCTTTCTTTCGTTTCAGCTTTGATATGAGCTTTTTTTCTCTCTCTCTCTCTCACTTTTGCTCTAAATGGTATCAGAAGAATAACCCATTTCTTGACCTGTTCTTGCCATGATGGACAACCCAGATCCAGCAACTCATCTCTCTAGCCCCTTTTACATACATCCTGGAGAAAATTCAAGCCTTACTCTTATCTCTCAGGTTCTTAATGAAACTAATTATTCCTCTTGGAGCAGGAATATAAAAAGAGCTCTTCTCTCCAAAAAAACAAAAGCAAATTCATTGATGGCATTATCAAGAAACCTCAAAGAACTAATCTTTTGTTTAATGTTTGGGAGAGATGTGACATTATGGTTTTGTCCTGGATCATCAAGACCCTTTCTTCTCAAATTGCAGAAAGTGTGATATATGTTCACAATGCCAAAGATTTGTGGAAAGAACTTAAAGAAAGATTCTCTAAAGGAGATTACTTCAAGATTTCCTATTTACTCCAAGATATTCATTCCATTAAACAAGGAGAGAGGAATGTGAGTCAGTATTTCACTAACTTGAAGATTCTTTGGGAAGAACTAGAGTCTCTTAGACCTATACCCTAATGCACCTGACAAGTTCCTTGTAATTGTGATTTTTCTAGAGTCTCTCTCAAATATAGATAGGTAGAACACATTATTTGCTACCTAAAGGGTTTAAATGACACCTACCATACTATGAGAACACAAATTCTCTTGATGGAGCCCCTTCCCAACATCAACAGGGTCTTCTCCCTCCTTATGCAACAAGAAAGACATCATCCTCAAGCCATCAATCAGAATGATGCTTCCAAGATTTTGGCCAGCACCACTGACAAACCAAACTGAAAACCTCAAGGGTGTGGCACTAGCTCACATGGACAAGGAAGAGGAAGAGGGAAAAATCCCAACTATGGGAAACCATGTTCCCATTGCCACAAGATGAATCATACAGTGGATGAGTGTTATTCTAAGCATGGCTACCCATCATGGTACAAGAAAAATGATAGCTACAACAGTCAAGACAGGGGAGGACAAAATGAATGAGTTATGCTAATTCCTGCAAGGATGATTCCAACTCTACCCAGAAATAGAATACTCAACAAGACAACAATAATAATTGTTTGAAATCTTTTACTCTTGAGCAGATGCAAAAACTGCTAAAGATGATAGCAGGCATTGGTAACCCTTCACACATTATTAGTCAAGTGCAAAGAAACACATCCGGAGACAGCCAAGGTAATTTTTCCTAGATTATAGACACTGGTCCACTGATCATGTGAACCATGAAAGAAAACATTTTATTACTTTTCATGAAATTAAACCTATATCTGTTACAATTCCAAATAATTCTATAGTAATAGCCCAACATGCAGGAACCATTCAATTTTCAAACAAAAAAATCATCATTTTTAATGTACTCTATATTCCAGAATTTTCTTTTAATCTTATATTTGTCCAAAGTCTAACCAAGGACATAAATTGAACTCTAACCTTTTCTTTTGAGACTTGTCAGATACAAGACAATTTTGCCTTGAAGATGATTGGGCATGCTAATGTTTACAAAGGCCTTTACTATATGCAATCTTTTCTTATTTTTAGTGAAGGCTATATTCCTAAATTTCTTCTTACGTGTAAATGTATCAATGGTAATATGCGGCATTATAGACTAGGCCACCTTGGATACAAAATCATAGAACAGATATGTAAAATTTTCCTTATGTTTAAGTGTCATCTAAAACTGTTTGTGATATCTATCATTATGCCAAACAACATAACTACCATTTCCCCAAAGCACCATTAATTTTGTTGACTGTTTTGAATTAACACATTGTGATATATGGGGTCCTATTTCTATATCTTCCATCCATGGACATATATACTTTCTTACCATAATTGATGATTATAGTAGACACACTTGGACTTTTTTGATGCACAATAAAGGTCAAACTAGAGAGTTACTATAGAATTTTATTTTAAAGATTAAGAATCAGTTTGCCCAAACAGTGAAGACAGTTAGATCTGGTAATGATCCTGGATTTATAACTATATTGTTATGTATGATTCTCATGGTATTGAACACCAAAAAAGTTGTGTTGAGACTCCTCAACAGAATTCTATTGTTGAACGTAAACACCAACACATATTAGATAAAACACGCAACCTCATTTTTCAATCAAGTATACCTATAGCCTACTGGTCCTATGTTATCTTTCATGACATTTATTTAATAAATAGATTGCCCACCTCTGTCCTTAATGGTAAGACTCCTTATGACTTGATATATGACACTCCTCCCACCTATCTAAACTTGAAAACCTTTGGCTGCCTATGTTTTGCTTCCACTTTGGAGCATAATAGAAATAAACTTGATTCTAGATCTAGAAAAGGTGTATTCTTAGGTTATAAAAATTATGTATAAGGATATTTTGTGCTTGATGTTAGAACTAAAGAAATATTTTTAAGTAGGAATGTCATCTTCTATGAAAACATTTTCCCTTATAAAGAGTAGTAGAATAATGAGACAAACTATACTGAGAAAGAAATTGAGAGTGATTTGCCTAATGAATTTTGATATGGTCAAGACTGTGATGGAGTTCAAAACTCATTTGAAAATGGAGATATTGAACAAAGACCTGATCACAGTGAAGACGCCACCATTAGTAATGGTACACATCCTACTGATGATAGAGAGGATCACAGGTCCAGAAGATCTACTAGAATCAGAAAGGTCCTTGGATATCTAAATGATTACATACGTTAGGTTAATCAATCATCATCCAGATCTTTGCATGCAAAAAATAGTTACAAGACTCCTTATCCTATTTCAGATGTTTTGTCATATGATTCTTTGTCGAAGAAGCATCTAAAATACACGTTGGCCATATCTACCAATAATGAGCCTAAGTCATATAATGAGGCCAAGGAAAATCATGAATGGGCAACAATCATGCGGAAAGAACTCAGAGATTTATAAGACAATGGCACCTGGTACTTGTCTAAACTCTGTTCTCGAAAAACTCCATTGGTTGTAGGTGGGTGTACAAAATTAAGCATAAAGCCGATGACACCATAAAAATGTACAAGGCTCGCTTGGTAGCTAAGGGTTATACACAGCAGGAAGGTATAGACTTTTCGGACACCTTTTCTCTTGTTGCCAAACTAACCCCCTTAAGAATGCTTCTTGCCATTATTGCCTCAAAAAATTGGCACTTACATCAACTTGATGTAGATAATTCTTTTCTACATGAGAACCTAAATAAAGAAGTGTATATGAAGCAATCACCAAGACTGAATATTCATGAAAAGCGCCAGGTTTGTAGGTTAACTAAGTCCTTATATAGTCATTACTAGGACTGTATATGGAGTCATCTTTTCTACTCTTTGTTGGCTACACTCAATGTAAATTTGATCATTCACTTTTCATTAAGAAAACATCCACGAATTTCATGGCTCTTCTTATGTATGTAGATGATATTATTTTGGCAGGAGATTCCATTATAGAAATAAATCAAATAAAAGCTCTTCTTCATCATGCTTTTTGAATCAAGAACCTAGGGGAGCTTAAATATTTTTTAGGCTTTGAAGTGACCAGATCTAAGAAGGGGATACACCTATGTCAGAGGAAATATGCTCTAGACATTCTTGAAGAGATAGGAATGCTGGGATGCAAGCCCTACAGTACTCCCTTTCTAAGTAACACAAGTTCCTTGTATAAAATAGAGAATTACTTGGTCAATCCTAATTCTTATCGTAGACTAATACGAAAGTTGCTTTATCTCACTCATACTAGACCCGATCTATGCTTTTTTGTCAATCTTCTCAATCAATTATGGATGTGTGAATACCTTGGAAGTAGGCATAGAGAAAGTGACGTGCAAGGTGTAAAGGTTGATAGGTAGGAGAATAAATTATTTATTAGTTAGCGTGGGGCCATTAGAGGTTTACGTAAGATACTTTGTGAAGTAAGAGTTGGCTTTATTATATATTATGATAATTGGGAGTGGTAATGAGTAGGTTAGTCCACATGAAAGAGGAGTGAAAAGAATTTGGTGGTACATTGGTGGGGGCACTTAAGATATGATATTACATTATAAGAAAATAATAATATTTTGTGTAACTTGTATTCTTTAAAATTAAAGGTCTGATTGTTAAATTCTACATGGGATAATGGTTGAAAATTTTAGGATAATGGTTCACGATTTTGAGTGGTTTGGTTGAGTTGTTATTATTTTAATGAATGTTGTATTATTGCTTCAAGAATGTCTATCACATAAGGGTTTGTCGCTTGATTGCATGAGTATAATATTGTTTATTCTTTTTGGATTGGGTTTATGTTTGTAATGCCCGGTGAAGCTCCTGAAATAGTAGTGGAAGTAGTACTGGTACTTGTCTGGTGAAGCTCTCTAAGAATAGAGTGGTGAGGGTGTATACTTGTCAGGTGAAGCCCATGTAAGTGGTGGAAAGCATATACTTTCCCGGAGAAGCTCTAAGAGAGTGGTGGGAACTGGTGTACTTGCCGGTGAAGCCTTCTAGAGAGTGTGGGAAAATGTCGTTGTGTAATGGTGTGGTAAAGCATAATGGTCCAGTGAAGCTCTTTAAGTCTGGGTGTAAATTGTTTACCTTAACGAAATAATGGTATGATTATATGTTGGTGACTTTGATTTCCTATATTGCAGTTCTTAATGATTTGAAGATTTATGACGTATGTTATGTCATGTGAAAATGTGTGTAGGTGTATGAAGATATGTATTATTCGGGAATATTATTCTAAGTTGATGTTTAATACTTATGTATGTTTATATGACTTGTTTCTGTTAGCTCACCCTTGCATGTTGTGGTTGTGGTTTCCACCTACGATGATCGTACTTGTACAGGAGTAGATGTTGTTACATATGTAGCTAAAATGAAGTTGAGAAGCGAGATACATGGGAGGACTATGGGATTTTAATTTCAATGCTAATAGTTTTGTAACGAAATTCTATGAAATCTTTATAGTAACATTTGATTTCTGAAGTTTTCTAAATTCACTGGTGATAAATTGAAACTTTTATTTAAACGGTATCTCGCAATGGTATCATAGTTAAGTTTTATTTTTTTTCTTAAACTCGTGTCATCCCAGAATCGGGCTATTACAAATGGCTAAGGCCGGATGGCCGAAGCCAAATACTTGAGGCTGAATGGCTGAGGCCCGATGGCCGAGACCAAACGGCCGAAGCCGTATACTTGAGGCCAAATGGCTAAGGCCGGATGGCCGAGACCATATGGTCGAGGCGAGATGGTCGAAGTCAAACACTTGAGGCTGAATAGCTGAGGCCGGATGGCCGAGGTCGAATGGCGGAGGCCAAATGGATGAGGCTGAATGGCTGAGGCCGAATGGTCGAGACCGAATCCCCGAAGCCGAATACTTGAGGATAAAAGGCTAATCTGGATGGCCAAAGCTGAATACTTGAGGCCGGATTGCTGAGGCCGGATGGCCGAGACCGAAAGGCCGAATTCGTATACTTGAGGTCGAATGGCTAAGACTGGATGGCCGAGACCGGATAGTCGAAGCCGAATACTTGAGGTCGAATGCTGAGGCTGGATGGTCGAGGTCGAATACTTGAGGTTGAATTGTTGAGGCCAGATCCTCGAAGTCGAATAATTGAGGTCGGATGGTCGAGGCTGGATGGCCGAAGCCGAATACTTGAGGTCGAATGGCTGAGGCTGGATGGACGAATACTCGAAGCCGGACACTTAAGCCCAGATGGCCGAGGCCGAATACTTGAAGTCAAACACTTGAGGCCAAATGGCTGAGGCCGGATAGTGGAGGCCGGATGGCCGAATGGCCGAGGCCGAATACTTGAAGTCGAACACTTGAGGCCGAATTGCTAATGCCGGATGATTGAGGCCAGATGGCTGAGGCCGACTGAATGATTGAACAATTGAGGTCCTTTAAAGCACCACTCATTGGTTCCTTATGGCTACAATGGGGGATACATGCACAGCCCCATGATGGGCGCCAAAATGTCTCGGGTATAAGGTTAAAGTCCCTTACTCAAAGCACTTCAAGTTGTGCTGAAGACCGGACGGGCTCCCTAGTGGTTCTCCATCCTCCAAGTTATGTTGTGCATTCTCCCTCCTCCTAGCCCAAACCGTGTGGGTGGGTACTTGTCAAAGGCACTCTGACGCTCAAGTTAGTAATGTAACCAAACGGTTGGCACAACAAGTGATGCATATATTGTGCATAGTCCTCTTAAAGTCATACCTGAAACCTTTATTTATATTAGCTGTGATGGGCTTTTACTTTTCGCTGGCCTAATGACAGTCCAATCACACCTTAATCTGCATTAGGGGCTTAATATGTCATTACCACTGAGCAACACCTGGGAAAACGTCTTGGGAGAATGACCTGGTTGGACGAACTTGGAAAAACAATATGGGAGGACGATCTGGGTGAATGACCTGAGTGGTGCTTAGGACCACAATAGACCATACGGTACACACCAATGTAGTGAGTTGTACAGTACAGTTACTATCCTCATCAATGATTGTTATTAGTTCAAGCAAAATAATTAGTGAATAGTTTACCAAATTTAGATATGCATCTTCCTTATTGCCAAACACGTTAGTTTTGAAAGTAACACCAAAAATCTTTTCTAAAAATAGTGAGGAAGGAAAAAAACAAAAGCTTCAATTAATCTTTATGATTTATGTGGATCATAAATAATACCGTCTTTCAAAGGTATTGTCCTATAATGTGTGTTCATTGATGATTTTATAAGATTTTATTGGATTTTAAACTTTAAATAAATTTAAATAAGTTATAACTTCAACATAATTTAGGTTAAACCCATTCGAAGGTCCCTACTTTCGTGGTTTTGTCCCTGTTACATCCCTGTCTTTTAAGTTTTGCCAATTAGGTCCTTAATATTGGAAAGTTGAATGAATTGGGCCCCTGCCGTTAACTCAAGTTAACAGGGTTAAGTTTTTGCTTACCTATGAGGGTGACGTGGATAAATTTCACGATGTGGCGTGCACAGAAACTTATACGTGGATTTTATTATCTATACCCTTATACGTGGCATTATCTTAAACAATGAATTTAAAAATTGGGGTTTCTGACCATTTTAAAAGCTCCCATGACAGAGGAAAGCAATTGGGAAGAGGGTTTAGGGTTCGTTGTTATTCAAGTATGAAAAGCAATTGAAGGATGGAAAGAGGGAAGTGGGAAAGCAAGACGCAACCATCGTCGATGGCCCATGTCTCGTTGTATCGTCGGAGCACGACTTTGATTTTTCCACCGACCTCGAGTCCCTCCATAATGGTTAAGGGCATGACTGAATATTAGGTTTCACAAAGGCTTCAATTGCAACGCAAAACTACCACACACAATCAAATTTTACAATAAAATGTCTGAAAAACTTAGTGGTGTGGCTCTAACTGTTGACACTGATACATAAATGCAATACAGGTTCATATTTTTTAGTATGCACATAATATAAGCAAAAGTCGAAAAACCATATGTGCAATTTCTCCATTTATTGCTAACACAACTCTCAAAAAATCAAATAACACAGTACAGTCATAGAACAAACCTTCCATAATTACAATCATAATCTAGATCACTACGATCCTTTTCCCTATCTTTGAATATGGCAACTCAAGTAGAATTAATATCTCTACTGGTAACACACTTTTCATAATCAACCACAGGGGACTTGCTAGTTTCACTCTCTTCTTTGCCTATAAGAAAATTTTTCTCTTATGTTGAAGCTTGGGACTGAGTATCATCTGAATCACAACCTCTGAAGCTATTAAAAATGCGTGCTCGTGCCCAATCGTATTCCTCCTTCCTCTCTTCCACACTTCTAAGAAGATTGTTTTTCTTTCCAACTTCATTGGATTCATTTAAACCGGTTCCATTTGGCCTAGGCCTAATGACAATTTTTATCTGCTCTGGTTTATCATTTTCTAACCATAATCCTCGTTCCCTGACCATCTAAGCCATTATCTTGGACTATTGTTTACATGCCATAGTGTTGAGCAACACGATGTGCAGCCAGTCTGAGATATGAAGAAGGGAAATGTCGAAATCCCTTTATATGTCAAATGAAACCACAAATTCAGAATTGGTGTTAGACCTTGACCCGATCAACCCTAACGTTGTCGAGAACAACCACTTGGTCGTTCAAGGTGAAGATGCACATGGAGATTCGGACGAACTTGTAATCGTCGCCGAAGGGGCTGAACCTGAATCCAACGTAGTTGAAGGCCAAAATGTTTGCAATGGGAACCTGTCTAATTTGATGGGTGGCCAGGTTGAGGATGGATAGGGCGGTGTTGTGGCAGAGGCAGAGGAGGTCGTTGCAGGAGGCAGGGATCTTGGCGATGGGGGAAACAATGTGGGAGAGATGGGATTTGTGGATGAGGTCGTGGTGGGTCCGATGCAGGTGGAGAAGGGTTTAAAATGTTTATTTTAAAATTTCTTTAATAAAATAGATAATAAAACCCACTAATAAGGTTTTGTGCTCGCCACGTCACGATATTTGTCCACCTCACCTTCACAAGTAAGCAAAAAGTTAATCTCGTTAACTTGATTTAACGGCAGGAGTCAAATTCATTCAATTTTTCAATCTTAAGAACCTAATTGTTAAAACTTAAAGACGAGAATATAAGTGGGACAAAAACACAAAAGACTTTTGAATGGTTTTAACCCATAATATAAATTGAATTATCACCTCTCAAATTATTTCACACACTTGTATTTGCTCATAAAAGCTAGTCCTTAAAATCCTTAAATTTATGAACCAAATCAAATAATTAAATAATAATTATATTTTAAAAATTAAAAAGTAATTTATTCTATTAAAATATTTACATATATTATAATTTATATTTCACATTATTATATTTAAAATTAAAATAATTTAAATTTTAAAAGTCCATTCTTTATTTTAAATTATATTTTAGTTTTTCTAATGTAGGTGAAAATAGTAAAAATCACCATATACTTTAAAATCAGATACGGTTTGCTGCTTTCAATTTATATTTTCTCTCTTATATGTTTTCAAAATATATTTATATGTATGGATTTCAATATTTTAAATTATATTAATCTTTTTAATATATTTTGAAGGTCTAAAAGGACAATACCAAATTAGGTTTTCCTCTTATCGATAATTAGGTCTAAATTGAAAGAGTAGTGTATTGGCGGTCTTTTGCGGCAGTTGTGATTCTTTTATATGACTTTGCTACTGCCGTGAGATCAATGGCAGTTTATATTGAGGACACATTTACTATGGAGGATTACATTTGAAGTCAAGCTTTCAGAGCAAATATAAACTACTGGGAGAATGAAGACATCATCAAAAAAAGCTAATAAAGCAAGACCATTCTTCCAAATTCGTTTATCACCTCTTAGCCTTCTTCATCACTGTAATTTATAGACAACTTCTGATGTGTGGAATGGTACAAGAAAGTATAACTTTGTTTAGATGCACAACTATAGGTCTCGACCAAACTACAGAAAGTTAGAGCATTGAAAATGCTGAATCAGGTAAACAAACCATATAAAATTTCTTTTTAAAACAAGATGTTTTAAAGTCTGTATAAAACAGAGTATGATTGGAATATGATGAAAGAAAAAAAAAAAAAAATTATGCAATGGAATATATAACAGGGTGGCCTTAACTTTTAAACTTCAGGATAAATGTATTTTGAGAATTACAGACCCTGTCAACGCATTTCATTGTTAATCGAACACATTAAACTAAAAGAAACAAGAACTAACAAGTGAGCTTTTAACCCAAAAATGTTTTTCCTTGCAAAACTAGAGAGCTAAGCCACAAACAGGGCAGAAGAAAACAACAGCAAAAAACAAATCAAACAAAATTTTAACAGAAACATTTAAAATGGACTAAAAATTGTTTTATATGCAAGTTAATTGCAAAAAATTAGAAGTTTGGCACCAATAGGTAATACTTACATTATGCATTAGGGTTGTCAAACACAGTCTGCACTAAAGAACTAAGGGAAAGTCCAAAGCAAACTCTCACAAGCATTATTAATGAGTATGTACATGATCAAAATATTAATCAACAATAATAATAATAATTATTATTATTATTATTATTATTATTATTATTATTATTATATATATATATATATATATATATTCCTCAATCATAAAGCCATAATCTACCGAAAACAAAGTAATCCTCCTCAAATAGTTCAAATAAAGTAGAGACATTGCCGCAAATTATTATATAATTTAACAATGACAAGAATTCACAATAGCTCAGCATCATGTTATGCATCTGGTACAAACATAAAAGTAACAACATCTAAATTCTACAACACCCAGGTAAAAAGATGCATCTACAAGACTAATGACCCTTAACCTTATCATCTGCCACAACATTGAGAATGGGCAAGCTACTGAGGAATTCATCAAGGCCTTCAAAAAACCCAATACCTTCAATATTATCCTCAGCATGTCCAGCAGCATTCCCTTCACGATCGCGCACTCCACGGGAAGGCTCCTCCACCTCATTGCTGAACTCCACATTCAAATCCAACTTTCCCAAGTTTCCAGCACCCCTCCTCCTCGAACCACCCAACGCAGCCTTCTTACTAGACTCCGCCCTTGCACCAGAAGGCATAACAGAGGCAGCATTAGCTTTGACATTAGCATTGGTTTTGGCATTAGCATTAGATTTGGCACTAGAATTAGCTTTGGCACTAGCATTAGCAGGAGCACCAGCAGCTGTAGCAGGATCACTGGAACCCACATTCTCATGCCCTGTATGGACACCCGTCCTAGGTCTCCCCACAGTTTCCCTCCTTCCATCACCAGAATTTTTATTAACTCTAGTCTTCTTCCTCCCACTCCTCTTCACAACCCTCCAGTCTCCATCACCGGAATCGTCGTCACTGGGATCGGATAACTCGATAAACGCGGCGGCAGCCTCTTCATCATAGTAATCCCAGTTCCTCTTAGGCTTACTATAGGAAGACCCCTTCAAAGGGCAGGGAAACAAAGGGGAAAACGGGTTCCAATTGGAGGATAACCCGTTCACGTCCTTCGAATCCCCAGAAAACCCCAACGGGAAAAAACCCCAACTGCAATAGGAACCGTCTTTCCCATTCAACGACGGTGGCGTCCGTATCACCACCGCATGAAACCCTCTCCTGCAACTCTGACACCTCAAGGTACACTCCTCGTACCCCTTCGGGTATTCATACAAAACGTAACAGTAAGGGCACGAGGTCCAGAAACTCGTTCCACCGTCTGTTTCGACGGTTCCTGTCTGCCGAGTCGACTCAGCGTACTCGGTACGATTGGAGTTCGGCCGAGTCGTCTCAGCCGAATCATCCCTCGATCTAGGGTTTCGCCTGGGCGTGGGTTGGGGCTGTGCAGGAGGAAGAGGACGCGACGGGGCATGCGGCGGCGGAGTGGTGAGCAGCCGGAGATCGCTGTCGTACATGGCTTTCTTGGAAGGATTAGAGAGTACGGACCAGGCGTCGTTGACCAGGGACAAGGCGTGGCTGGCGAAGGCAAAGAGGTTGCGGCTGGGATCGAGAAGATGGGCGAGGCGGCGATACTGGGAGGAGATGTGGTCCATGTTGGTGGTGTAGCGGAGGATTTGGAGGATCCCGTACCAGTCGCAGAGGTGGTCGCTGATTCGCGACTCTCCCGCCAGGAGCGTGTCGATCACCGTCAGGAGGTGCTCGGAGGCCTCATAAGTCGGGTCGGACTCGCGCGCGCGGATCGCGAAGGAGCGCGCCCCGTGCAGATCCCGCGCGCTTAGCAGCTTGTTCGCAGTGTACAGCCACCGCTCCGCCTCCGCTCGGTTTCCTCCACCGCTGCCGTTCATGGTGGCTCTCACTCTTGGAAACGGACAAGAAAGGACACGGAGTTAGAGATTCAGGGCGTGGTGGGCGAGGGCAGTTTCGTCATATCATACGGTAATAACTGAAATCAAATGATATCACATCCACATGAATGCTCTTTGTTAGTGCCGAGCTGCGGCCGAGCCAATCAATGTTTTTATTTTAATCCCTTTTTATTTATTTACTTTTTATATTTAGTTTTGTTGAGTTTTATTGTGCGCTTGATTCCATCATAGTTAGGATGCTCTCTCACTTTGATTTGGCAATGGCCAATGGCACACACATCAAGAGACTGTGTGTTGGTGAGGTGTTGAATTCCTGGTAGATTGCTGAAGAAACAGAATCAATTGATTGGTTGATGTAATACTTGTAACTATAAAACACAGAGCATATGATTGCTCCTGCAGGAAATTATGTTTACCAGTATCTTAGTGTGGATAAAAATAAGATTGTGCCATTTTTACCTTATACTCCTTCTGAATTGTTTAAATTTCATTCAAAAATCATGGTTTCTTTAATTTTTTTAAATACGAATATATTTTTTTTTAATTTTATTATATTTTACCTATAATAATATAGACAAACAAATGTCCATCAAATTGACCTATCTACCCCCTCGTACTACTTTAACACATGTCTATTTTTTAGGTTTTTAAGTCCTTTCTCCCATTGGTTTAGTCAGTTTATGGAACAATGAAGTTGCAAAACAATTTTTTGGTTTCTGTCTTTTTACAATTCTCGCTTTTTCTTGTTTAGCTCGAACACTGTTGGTCATTGATTGATATATGGAAGTTTAGTGCAATATTATTACGATACACTTTTACTTTCAAAACATTTAACATGTGAATGATATAATAGTTATAAAAAATGTACATTTTTGTATCTTTTAGAATGAAAAAATAAAAGATAGTATGAAATGAATATAAAAATTTATATTAAAAAGACAATAATATTTAAGTTCAGATAGTACAACAAAAGATAATATTCGAGTCTTCTAAAAATTTCATTTGGCTTTTTTCATTTCGCGTTTTCCACATATTGGTAGGTTGTGAGGCATTCTACTTCTCTGAGTTTCTGATTTCTTGCACTTGATTCTTAAGTAAGTTTTATAAGATATTTATGGGTTGTGTAATTTATCTTTCTGATGAAGTTTTCATTTATCTTTTTGCAGTGTAATTTATTTCTACTTGTTTGTAAGTGCTAATGTAAATGACATGGATGTTTTACCGTGTGGTAGTTTTTTTTTTGCATTATTTATCCTGAGCTGTCACTAGTGAAAAAGACCCTTTTATAACAGACCAATTATAACGTATAACGTTATAATAGGTTGACCGGTGGCAAAATCGTAATAATAATAAGACATATTATAACGTAGTTTTGTAAATCAGTTATAATATGAAACGCGGTGCCAAACTTATAAATAAGTAGAAAAATTTCTTTATGTATTATAACGGAATTTGAGAAACTTCACATTTCCCTTTCTCTAATTTCATTTCACGTTCCCTCTCTTCTTCATCTCTAAACTCTTGCGTCTTTCTTCACTCACAAGCTTTGCTCCGTTAGCTCTTCGTCGCTTCTTCCCATCATCACGCACACATAGCATACAGTTCCGGCGACATTCCGTCAATGCCTAACCATCAACGGCGTCTGAAGTAGCCACCACAAGCACTTCCTTGTTGCTCAACGCTTAGAGTTCGAACTGCAGGGCACTTGCCCTGCTTGGATTCGCCTCCGCTCTTCTCCACCATTTGCTGATGGATTTCGCCCTTTGCCCTCGTCTCTTGCATTGAATTAGGAATTGCATTGAAGCAAACCTAGCCTACTTTTGGTAATTTGAAAAATACTCAAACCTTGTTTATCATCTACTTCTCGAACAATAAAGGAATTTGTTTGAACATAACCGTGTATATTCAAAATCGTGAGGCCAGCCTGTTAGTAGAGTCTGGCTCTATACACTGGGGTTTGATACAAGTTTTTCTCTTTCTCATACCAATTACGATTATTGTTATAATATATAGTTCTTAAAGTTACTATCTCTTTGATTCCTATTTTTTCCCATGCTTGGGTGGGAGTAACATCCCTCAAACTCCCAATTTCAGTCTCAAGGTTTCTGTCTTAAGCTAGGTCTAGTGATGCAATTGTTAGTGACTCTTCTACCATTTTTTGCATTTTATTGTTAATGGTTAACAATTACTGCTTTAGTTTCATATTTTACATGAATTTGAATGCTCAAATATTGTTAGACAGTGAGGGAGGCAAGACAAATGACGCCTAATTTTCCTTTTATGTTGTAAATTTTTGTCATTCAATAATTTATGCAGTTTCATCAAATGGCTTAATCTTGATGTATTCGGAAATAATTAACTGATGGGGTTTTGGGGTTGGGTGAATTTTAAATATATAACATCGGAATATTGAATTTAAAATCTTAATAGCAGTTTGGTGTACGAGTTAAAATTACAAACATGGCAAATTACTATGCTTTGCATCAGCTGGTCCCCCTTTTCTCCCTCCAAAAAACATATTGAGAGCAACTCTTTCACAGGTCTCTTATGTATTCTCTAACACAAAAAGTAGGCCAAAAATAAACCAAAATTTATCAAGTCTCACAATTCACCTACCATACGCAAGTCTTGAGATCCTAAAGGATAAACCTCATTTGAGAAATGACATAATGAGAACTGAAATCTATTGGACGAAATGCTTTTGTTATAACATTTTGAATCATGTTCAATTCACTGCCACCTTGATGTCTGCTGTGAACATTGCTCGTACAGGTCTATGATCAGAGAGTCTTGACTCACTCTTGTTGTATTGGATTTGCCTCATTCCCTTCCCAAACCATATTATTCTGTCACACCTGCAATACCATCTTGTTGTTAGAGTATCCCATGCTTGCTAATAGATCATATAAANGCATTTGAAATGTGGCTGGCTTTGAGTCATCGCCTTGTCCTAAAGAACATGTCAATGCCATGTCATGTAAAAGTATTAACATGGCCCAATAAAGGAAGTTTGTCTTTTATTTCTAGTGCACCATCATGTTTTTAAGGGACCTGAGAATCAACCAAATTATTTAAGTATGCTTACCATGCTGGAGAACGCCCTCTTTTGCTTGTATGCTACTCATCACAACCTAAATAATCTTTAGAATTTGGCCGGTATTTGTATGTAGGTGGAAAATCTATAGCTCCTTCATGCCAACCTTGGAACACATTGCCCTCCATGAGCTCCAGCTTGAGCTATACATAATTTGCGTTCAGTTTAAAAGCTTGAACTCAAAACAGTACAGTGACTAATTAATAAAAACCATTACCTTAAACGGTTTTGAATTTGAACTCAGAAACAATGGTAACTTGGGATTAATTTCACAAAACTAACCTCTTAAGTAAGGATTAAATTGGTTACATCTCTAATTGATATGAAACTTTAGTATTAGTTTACCCAAAATATTGTCATACAAGTAGTGAGATGAGCATTACCTGATCATATTTCAACAAGGTTTCCCAGTCTCTTTTCTTGATCAGTGATTGTGTTGTAGAGCTTGGCATATAAATCCTGTAGTTCAAGTCTCCTAGCCAGACTATTCGGCTGCATGGGACCAGGTACCAATTTTAGATGAAGTTCTATTGAATGTGTTCTACTTATATAAACTGATTATACCCCGATTACACAGGATATACTTTGAATAGTGTAATGGATTACGTAAATGTTCCTCAATCAAAACCAAAGTTTGAGGAACTGGAAACAGTTACATATCTCATATAGAATGATAATATATCTGTGGTCTTAAAAAAAGTGTAAAGTTTACACAATCTAGTATGCACTTACTCATGGAGTTTCAATATTTACTGACAGCACCAGTAGTTAATTAACAGAGGTATTATTATTACACATGCAACAAGAAAGATCAAAGTTTATTATACATAAGAGGAACAGTTTCATACAGAAACCTTATATTGTCAATTGGTTGATTGGATATTATGGACTTACTAATAATAGTTTTATGATGGAATAATAGATTCTATCTGATGATTGTTTGCATTCCTTTTCAATGTTGCAGGGATATATCATTCAATAACTTCTCGGGGGATCTTCCTCCTTCATTTGGTTCACTGCCCAATCTTTCTTCTCTGTATGTTGGTTGATATTTTAATTGATGGACATCTTTCTTCTTTTTCTTTGTATGTTGGTTGATATTTTAATTGATGAACTGATAGTGATTTGCAGTAAATGTTAAGTTAAGGCTTATGAAATTCTTTTGTAGTTTTTTGCAGAAAAACCAGTTGACTGGTTCTCTTAGTGTTCTCGTTGGTTTGCCTTTTGATACTTTGTAAGTTCTTCTCCCATTTGGCCTTGATTATCTGCATATCAGGTTCTAATGTTGTGAAGAACTTTTGCCTCATTTATTAGAATAAGAAGAGCATTTTTTGGGAAGAAGCCATTTATCTCCTAAAAAACCTTAACTCCCAATTTCCTTTTTACCCTCTGTTAATTGTCACAATTTTAACTTAATTAATGTACCAATTTTAACCACAATACCACCCAGTCACATTATCTAAGCTTTATATATATTCTCATTCCTACAACCAAATGTAGCAAACATGTTCAACTTGCTAGAAACTATAACATATTATACATAATGTATCAAAATAAATGTGCATGCAGAGGTGAACAAACTTACCAATAAAATGTCAAGGAGTAATTCCCTTTAAAAGCTTAAGCTCTTTAATTTTCAGAAGGACTAATTTAATCAAACGGGGAATCTTCATGCAAACCTTTTAAAAAGATTTTCTATTTCTCTTCAAGCAAAATCTCTTATAGCAAAATCTCTCATAGTTTTTCTGTTTGTAAGCAAAGACTTTTTATTTTTCCTCATTATTGTCTATGCTATATCTAATATTACTCATGGCATATTTGTCAGGAAAATAGGGTAGGGTAGATATTACAACAAACTCTCTTCATCCAGGAGCAACTATAACCAATATTTATAAGCCAGAGATTAGTGTCATTGTGCCAAGAGGTACAATTAAACTTCCATTCTAATTTTTAATTTTACAGTTCATGAATTGTACTTTATAAGAGTTAATGTATATAGAAGTTGGGAGATATTTGGTGGTGGTTTGAGAATGAAGTTTGATNTGTACTGTTAGATGAAGGTATGATGTTATTTTCGAGTTGTTTTAAAGCTAAGTGTTATAAAACTATTCTTCCTACTAATTATGTTTACTTACTTTAGTTCATGAATTTACTTTGACTCTTTTGATAGATTGGTACTCTAAATATAGTGAATAATCTTTTATTAAAATGTATGGTATGATGGTGTTGATAAAAATACATATGACGATGGGTTTCCCGTGTATTTAGTTTTAGTCTTTTACTTCCTTCACCCTTATAATTCTTTTGACCACCCCTCTATTTTCAAGATTTCTTGAACAAGATTTCTGGAATCTTGTTTTTAGAATAAAGCCTAACGTTGTTAAATAAACGTTAAAGTATCACCACTTTCTTGGTTTCAGTTCATTGGCACAGATTGTTATTATGGACCGAAGTTGGATAAATTCTAAACGAACAACCGAAGAATATGAGAGAGGAGTGGAACAATTTATTGAATTTGCTACGAGGAATGTAGCAGATAATAATGGAAGATTTTANTGTCCATGTGTGAATTGCTTGAACGAGCGGAGACTACCCGTTGCACTAATACGAGAGCATGTTTTGTGTGATGGGTTCCTAAGGAGCTACACCAAGTGGACATGGCATGGTCAATTAGTATGTGTCTCAAACTGAAGCAGAAGAAGTGGATTTCGTTATGGAAGATGGTTTTGAGCAAATGATTCGTGATGTTGGAGATGATGTCTTTGCACAACCACATATGTATGAAACTTTGTGTAGTGATGCACAAATGTCTTTGTATTCGGGGTGCATTAAGTACACTCGATTGTCGGCAATATTAAAACTGTTTAATGTGAAGGCAAGAAATGGGTGGAGTGATAAGAGTTTCACCGAATTGCTTGAGTTAGTGAGTGACATTCTTCCTGAAGGTAACACGATGCCAACATCTAATTATGATGCGAAGAAGATATTATGTCCAATGGGTATGGAGTATAAAAAGATTCATGCTTGTCCGAACGATTGTGTGTTGTATAGGAAGGAATATGAAAAGTTACATCAATGTCCACATTGTGGGTTATCAAGATACAAGCAAAAAGATGGTGACTTCGAAGATGATGTGAGGAAGGGTGTTCCAGCAAAGGTGTTGTGGTATCTTCCTATAATTCCAAGGTTTAAAAGATTATTTGCTAATGTCAAAGATGCAAAACTCATTAGATGGCATGCAGATGAACGTAAAAGAGATGGTCAGATAAGGCATCCAGCTGATTGTAGTCAATGGCAGACAATAGATTCAATGTTTCCATATTTTGGAAATGATCCAAGAAACCTTAGACTTGGACTTGCTACAGATGGAATGAACCCATACGGTAACTTGAGTAGTAAACATAGCTCATGGCCTGTCATGTTAGTGATCTACAACTTATCTCCTTGGTTATGCATGAAACGTAAATATGTCATGTTATCTTTAATGGTTTCTGGTCCACGACAACCAGGAAACAACATTGATGTTTATTTAAGCCCGCTAGTTGAAGATTTGAAAATGTTGTGGGAGGAAGGCGTTGATGTGTTTGATGGGTACACAGGCTCCACTTTTAAGTTGCATGCCATGTTATTTTGTACAATCAATGACTTTCCAGCATATGGTAATTTGAGTGGGTATAGCACAAAGGGTCACAAAGCATGCCTTATATGTGAAGAAGGCACATGTCACCATCAACTTAAGCATGGAAAGAAAACGGTTTACATTGGACATTGAAGATTCTTAGTGTAAACCATCCTTTTCGCAAATTAAAAAAAGCATTTAACGGATGTCAAGAAAATGAAATAGCTCCAAAACCTTTAAGTGGATTAGAAGTATATGAACGTGTTAAGGACATCAATGTTGTGCTTGGCAAGACAAAAAAGCAAGCCACAACAACAAACATATGGAAAAAAAGATCAATCTTCTTTGATCTCACATATTGGAGGATGCTTGATGTGAGACATTGTATAGATGTCATGCATGTAGAGAAAAATGTGTGTGACAGTATTATTGGAACACTCCTTAATATTCAAGGCAAGACAAAAGATGGTATGAAGAGTCGCTTGGACTTGGTTGAAATGGGAATCAGAGAACAATTAGCTCCACAATCTCATGGCAAACGAACATACTTGCCTCCAGCATGTCACACATTATCTAAACAAGAAAAGAGAAGTTTCTGTGAGTTTTTACGTGGTGTGAAAGTTCTGCACGGTTACTCTTCCAATGTGAAACGACTTGTATCTATGAAAGATTTGAAATTACTTGGGTTAAAATCTCATAATTGTCATGTTTTAATGCAACAACTCCTACCAGTGGCGATTCGGGGAATATTGCCTAAGAATATTAGATATGCATTAACTAGATTATGCTTTTTCTTTAATGCCATTTGTAGTAAAGTTTTTGAGCTTGCATGGTTGGATCATTTGGAGAATGAGGCTAAAGTTATATTGTGTGAGTTGGAGATGTATTTCCCTCCATCATTTTTTGATATCATGGTTCACTTGATTGTACATTTAGTAAGGGAAATTAGACTTTGTGGACCTGTGTTCTTGCGATAGATGTACCCAATTGAGCGATACATGAAGATATTTAAAGGGTACGTCAAGAACCAATATCGTCCTGAAGCATCAATTGTTGAAAGATATATTGCAGAGGAAGCTATTGAGTTTTGTACAGAATACACATCAGAATTTGAAGCTATAGGGGTACCTAAAACTCGCCACCATGGAAGAATTGCTGGTAAAGGTACTCGAAATGCAAAAGTGGTTACATTGGCAAGACATGAAGTTATCCAAGCACATTTTTATATCTTGAATAACACTAACATTGTCCAACCTTACCTAAGTGCTCACAAAGACATTGTAAAGAGAGATAATCCACGGATGCCAGAGAAGTGGTTGATTAATGAGCATAACAAGACTTTCTTAAAGTGGTTCAAAGAAAAAGTTTAAATTGATAATAAAAGTTGTGATACATTGAAATGGTTAGCATGTGAGCCAAACTTTGATGTCATATGTTGGAGTGGATATGATATTAATAATTGTTCATTTTATACAAAA
>NC_028357.1:32905673-32908629 GCF_000741045.1 Vigna radiata var. radiata
ATCCGAATGACGATTCAACACTTGATATTTATGAGACACCATCTTTCTCCACAAATATACCAACATTGGATGTTGATACCGAAGTTGATGATGTTCATGCCACACGTGATGACCATCACGAAGGGTTATGGGAGAATATTTCAACATAACATCACCAAGGTTTCTGCTTTCTTTCCCTTGATTTGTTGTCTCTGTTGCTTTGTCAACCATCAAACTAAGATAGAAGTTGAAAAATCTACCTTGTTTTGAAAACATAGTTGATTGAATTTGAGAATGTTAATTAGTACCTTGTTTTAATTTATTCTTTTTGAGTTGTTTCTCACTACTTTTTGAACATTAAATTTCTATTAAATAAGTAATTTTTTGTTTTTGTAAAAAAAAAATTAGAAAGACAACCCTAATGAAACATGAGTTCTAACTTAAAACCTTAATACGATGTACATACTTATAATGTTGTATGACTTAATAAACTAATTAGAAATTGATAAGTTGGATATGTATGGAAGTGAAAATCCATTATTAAAAGAGTGTAATAATGATATAACAGGGATTAGAATATGAGTGTGTGATGTTGGAGAGAGAAGGGGAAAGTGACAAAATAGGAAGCTTACGTGTGTATTGGGGGTCTCATACAGACTCTCTTTTTGAAAGTTTATTAAGGAGGGCTATTACAGACAATCCCTGCTCAACATCAAGCAAGAGAAGAGATTTATGATTTATGTCGCACTATACTAATTAGATTCACTATCCTCACAATAAAAATTGTTGGAAAACTTGTGCTTCCAAATCAGTACTGTATTGTTCATATCACATGCATACCATTTGATTCTCTTTCTTATTCCGATTGTTATTCTGTTCCCTTTCAATTTTGAGGTATGATCTGCATATTTTGATATTCCTGCAATGAAATGTTTCTACTATTCTCATTCTCCATAACAAATGAAACATGACAAGAGGAGCCATTGATTTAATTTAAAGTAGGATCTTTTTTTCACTAAAACTTTAAAATATGCATCAGAAAGATCACTGCTAATAAAAATCGAAAGATGTTGAATGTAAGGACAACTAAATAGCAAATGAAAAAGGTTTAAACAAACAAGGATCACATTAAAAACAAAGATTACTACTTAGTTTGGATTAAATAAGAGTATGCATCAGTGAAAGTTTTCTAGAAGTCATCATTGATCTGTATATTTCATACAGAAGCTTTTCTTCTTTTTCCTTGTATATGGATTCAATGCCTCTGTAACCTAAAGCTGAAAAAAATTCAGCTAGTTATATCTTGAATTACTGTAAAAGGGTTTATGAGCAGTCTAAAACCAGAAAGAAAAAAAAAAAACCAAATTGGTGGTTAATATGGATAATAGTTTTTAAGAGCATTTTGATATTTTTGCAGCAAAATTTAGAAAATCATAGACATATGAAACAGAAATATGGAACTACAAGTTTACTAAGCAGAAGGAATATTAAATCCCTCAGTACATAGTATATGTTCTTGAAAGATGGATTTGATTTATACAGATAGCTAGAAAACTGAGGAAAATTAATAGACAATTTTGCAGCTGGTTTAACTTTATTGGAAACACATGGNACTGCAAACACCTGCTTCCTAAATGACTGAAGCACATTTGATTTCAGCTTTAACTACTTTGATGTTTCCACACCTGAAATTCAAGAATTCCATCACATTTCTACATATGGAATTTTGAAAACATAACAAGATGGCAGAAAAATAAAATTATCATTTGGCCTAGTGAGGAGGTTCAAACAGTGGGACAAGCTCCAGGAAATTTTATCATTTGGTCAGCCAGATTGGCAAAGCCAATTTTAGTAAGTATTTCTATTCACATTTGCTTTAATTAGTTATGTATTTGTTGTATTTGGATGCATATAATATTGGACTTATTTTGTGGTCAAATGTAGGACATTTCTAAGAAGACAAACATTGTTACACCTCCTCAACCACAATTGTCTGTTCTCCAACAACTTGCTACAATGGTAGTCACAATGGGGAATAAAACTATTGAGGTAGATATGCCTCCTTAACTCACATGCAAGAATGCTACCACCACTTTATTTGTATGTCATAGGGATATTTGTGAAATTGTCATTGGTAATGATCTCCTCTCTACAACAGTTCTACAACTTTGGAATTTGTAAGTAAACCTTCACAAACCATGAAAATACTATCATATTGCATTCATGTATTTATTTTAACATTATTGTTCATATTGAAGGTATTTGCATCACCTTTTCATCGAGAGAAGGAATGCTACTATCTATGGATTTCTTGATCCTGTTATAATTCAAAGTGTAGGAAATAAATCAGAGGAGGTACAAAAGTACTTGATAGAAATGTTTGAAAAAGCTGGTAAAGAGGTCTATTTAGCACCTTACTTGCATAAGTAAGTACAAAATTTTTTAATTTTTCATGACTAGNTTAAAAGTTTCTTTTAATTAATATTATTCTAACTTGTAGGGGTCATTAGCAATTGCTAGTTATTGTTCCTGATCGTTCTCTTGTAGTTCTCTTATGTTCCTTACATAAGAAAGCTAACACATTGTCNATAAAAAATATATTAGAGGCGTAAGTTTTCCTTTCTCTTTTGATTCCTTCCTATATTATTATTATTATGTAATGGATGTCTAACTTTTGTATAGATCTTTGGAAGCTCATTCAAGGTTGCGNGGTGTTCCATNTGTTTCTAGGAAGAAGATGCAAATAATCACACCTAATGTAAGACAAGTTGACCTTCTTTTGTTTTGTGTTTTGTGATTGCTATTTTTGTGAGGAATTGGCTGTGTTGTTGGTTTTCTGAAATTTTGTTTAGCAAAATATACAAAGTTACATGGTCCAAAGGCTAACTAGAGTATAATCTGATATTTTGTATCCTTGGTTTGAATGATGAGTCTTGATTATTTGTATTTAATTTGTAGTGTCGACGTCAACTGGGCA
>NC_028357.1:32908983-32930062 GCF_000741045.1 Vigna radiata var. radiata
TATTTTGTTTCATTAAATTTGTTTATTTGGAGTGATATTGATTATAAAGTGATTGGATAAGATTGGATAAGATGATAATACAGGAAATTATAATTTCATTGGATGTCAAATTAACAATCAATTTTTTTTTTAAAACACACATATTATAATGTAGAACCATTTTTACGTCATAATATCTTCTGCCATATTATAACCTAAAAATGGAAGTTCGTAATAATAAACTGCCCATATTATAACGTAAAAATGGAAGTTCGTTATAATAAACTGCAAATATTATAACGTAAAAGTGGTAATGCGTTATAATAAACTGCGCATATTATAACGTACTTCAGAACCTACGTTATAATATGTTGAACTTATTATAACGTATTTTCGGAAGTACGTTATAATAAATTCAGCATTTTATAACGTAAATTTCAGCTACGTTATAAAATGCGCAGACTTATTATATCGCCCAGAACTATATCTACAGTAACTATGTTATAAAAGGTCAAATTTGTACGTTATAAAAGGGTCTTTTTCCACTTGTGTGTAATGAAGGTCCCATTTTTCTATTTTCAAGGTAGATTTTCTAGTGTTGTATGTAATATTATTGATCTTTCAAACCTCTCCTTCCATGTATCTTTTGTTTTTTTGTTTTTGGTCCTTCCATGTTAGGATGTACATTGGCTTTTAGGGTCAAAACCATATACAACATTGGTATAAAATACAAAATCATATTGTTATTCCTAACATCTTTATCACTTCATATGAGTGATGTGATTGTAAGAGAACATATACAGCACTATGACGGTTATCGACAATTTCTGTTTTCGAGAGATTCTGACCGTCGGTAAAGCTGTTATTTTCTGTAGTAAGCACCTGATAGTAGTCCATAAGCACTTGCAAGAGAATAGCGGTGGTCCCTCTGTACCGAATCAGTGAACCAATTGTAAAGTGCAAATGCTGATAAATTTTGTGTTGAACTGTGACATTATACAATAATGATATAAACTTGGTACATTAAAGAGATGTAGATTAAATATATTAAAGAGACGTTAGAATAATGTCAGCTAATAAATCCATATAATTAAAAAGTCTTAATTAATTCAGACTAAAAACTTTTCTTATTTCGACAATCAATAAAAAATTTTAACTTTGGCGCACTTCAACAATTGCTATATGTACTAAGCAAGTGCTCTTTATTATATAGTTCTATCCAAGAAAAAGTAAGATTTTTACTGAATTTGAATCTTTAAGGACACAATAAAAATAAATTAGAGAAGAACACAGAATAAGACAAAGATGGAGACGTTACAATCTAGGAGATTGATAAGTCAAAGAAGATTCACATCGAAGATGTTAATCTTTGATAAGAATCAAAGTTCTAAACTAAGAATCAAGAGAGTCCTCTCTCAAAAATGCAAATGCATATATTATGACTTCCTAAGTGTCTACATATGTATTTGGTGCCCCATATATAAGTACAAATGTTTAAGGCACCTAAGAAACACTAAAAAAAGTCCAAGGACATTGAGTCCAAAAATAACTTGAAAAATAGAAACAAATTATTTGCAATTAAAATTACTAAAGAGAATTTATTTAATTTTCTAAATTATTCTTCAATTAAGATGGAAGATTATAAGATTCAAGATTCAAGATTCAAGGAGTCGTGTTTTGATCTTTGACCTTGTCATAAATCCTTTGAATTGCAAATGTCCTTCTTCAAGTTCTTCTCATATATATTTTAGGAGATAGTCATCTATCATTTTATCCAAGAGAGTTCTATTCCAGAAGAATAGAGGTGTTATTCGTCTATTCCACTATTTCCTTCAATAATAATACTTTATTGATTTGAATTCTCTTACGGTCAAGCACAAATAGTGTTTATCCGCAACCTGACTCGAATGTAAAAAATATATATAATATTTAGATTCAAAACCTAGTAGTCCAAAGGTTTCATTTCCATACCAACTCCTCATAATTGAACATCACATTCATATTCAGATTGCAAACTTCTAAGGTAATCCCAATCATCTCAGATCTGACAAATCAAAACCTACCCACAATCCTAACTTTAAATAAAGAACAAAATTGATAAAAATTGTGTCATATCTATCCATATTAAAGAGGAAAAAAAAAGAATCCACTTTAAGGTATAAGATGACAAGGTTTTGAAGCGCCTCAACCAAGAAAGGGTCAACCATTGACTCCTTATCTTTGGAAGCAGAAATGTCACCGTTTGAGATAAAGGAGAAATCCATGGCATCAAGAAGAGGATAATGGTTTGTCAGATCATTACTTACCTCTTTGGAGACTTAGTTAAGGTTAGTTATTTCTTTTCTAGAGAGAACATGATAGTATAGTAGAGAGAATATAAAGAAGCTAAATTGAACAGTAACAAAGTAACTTAAAGTAAGAAAACTTAATGCAGTAAAAGGATAATTTCATTTTTCAGACGGGTAGCGAATATCTGCGGGTATGGATTATCTGCTACCCACAGGTAAGAGATGCCTGCAGATACTAAATACCCGCAACAGATTTTACCTACAGATACCTGCGAGTATGAGTTTTTTGCCGGTTTAAACCCTTTTTTGGTCCCTAAGTTAAGTTCTAATGTTCAGTTTAGTTCCTGCTTTTAAAAATGTCGACCTTTAGTCCTTATGATATGAAAAATGTATCAAATCAGTCCTATTCGTTAATAAATCACAAGTTTTTCATTAAGTGATTTGTTGTTCATAACACCTTCCGTTAACAAATCACAAAATATTGGATATCTAGGTATGAAAACTTGTAATTTATTGTTCATTAAGTGTTGTCGTGAGAACTGATTTGATACATTTTTTATATCATAAGGACTAAAAGTTGACATTTTTAAAAGCGGAGACTAAACTGAACATCACAACTTAACTTAGGGACTAAAAAAGGGTTTAAACCTTTTTTGCAATTCCTAGTCACAGCTCTTGAGCATGGAGTTATGGACAGGTGACCAAATCTTAAGAATGATTTGATTGTTCCTTTTGTATGAAAAGAGATCTCTTTATTATTGAGAGGAAAAATATTCACTTGCAAAAAAAGATTATGTAAGACTTAAAATTTCTATAAAATGAAACTTATTTTAATAAAATTTTATTTATAATTTAACTTTTAATAATAAAATATTCAAATGTATAAAATCATATATACTCTTAGACCATTCTCTACATCATCATAAAAATTACTTTCAGAGAAATATGAAGAAACAATCATATGTTTAAAAAACACACTTTTTTTTTTTAATTTGAACAAACTCAGACATTATCACAGTTTTTTTTTTTTGTTGCTAGACATAAAAGCATCGAGCTAATTTATGAAACCTAGATGTTGGTTCTTGTAAATCCACATCTATACCCTTTCTATATATGTGGAAAATATGGGCCAGATTTTAACTGCGCCTCCGTAATTTTAGAACGATTTAAAAAAAAAAATTGACTTTTAGATTACCAGTTATGAAAATCTTCTACTACGCCGTGTAGAAGTGTTTTTCTTTTTCTTTTTAAAAAAAAGTAATAAAATGCATTTGGAAAAGAGCTTTCCAAAATGTGTTCTTTCCATGACACGTTGTATCTTTTATTCCTTACGAGCAAAGGTGATAAAAGTGATAATAATAGCGGTTAGGGATGAAAAAAATCCGCGAGCATGAATATCCATGGATAAAATCCGTGGTAGATAGTTATTATCTGTAAATATTTATTATTCGCGGGTAATGGATGGTAGATATTTTAATATCTGTTTTTAAACGAATCGTCTCGAATCACGAGTATTCGTTACCTAAAAAAAAATAATAATTTATATATATTTTAATTAAAAATAAAATAAAATTATATTTTATTAGGTTAAATTTAATTAAAATTCATTTTAATTTATATTTAATTTAATTTATATTATATTACATATGTTTTTGTAATTTTATTTTAAAATGTATAAAATATAGTTAGTGAAGTTAATAAAAGTGGGAGAGTTGGAATAAAAACTAGAATATCGAACTCAGCACCTATTTTAAAACGAGTTATATAATGTTCCAAAACAAATAAAATCAAATTTATGAACTATAGGCAACTTTATTCTACACTCCATCTGTCATACAAAAACTTTCTACTTTGTTATTTTTGGATTGCATGTAGAAATGACTTTACAATTATATAAGTAAAAAACTTTAGAAATTGTATAATTCGAAAGTTAATTTTGTCTTTTTAAGTTTCCCAATTTAAAAGTTTCTTCTTTTTCTTTTCAAAAAAATAGTTTCTTGCACAATTTGAAAGCTAAAACTAACTTTTAGAAGTTGGCGAATTGTACAATCCAAAAATCATCATACTTCTGGCTAGCACACTTTATAGAAGTCTTCAAAAAAGACTTCAAAATTGCATAATTCAAAAATTATATTTATATCTAAATTGCACAATCCAGAAAAGGATAAAATGTGATTTTTTTTATATATAGGGGTGCAGAAAGACATTTATGGAGGTGTAGGAAGAAGTTGTCCGAACTGTAACATGGTGAATACAGATTTTGGGTCTCCCTTCATCCAAAGTCCTCCCGTGTTTTCTCTTTGGGCGTTGATCTCTCCACCCCCATATATTTCGTCCTCTACCTCTCCATTCCAATCTTATCTCTTCTTATATTTTTATTTTTTTTTATATTCTTATTATACCTTTAATTAAAATTTAAAATTTATTTTATAAATTAATTTTAATTTCAATTTCTTATTATACAAAATTTATTTTTTCTCAAGTTAATCCCTCCACCCCACGTATCTGCTCTCTCTTTCTTTATTGTTTTTCTTTTTAATTCTATGTGCTCCCTCACACTCTCTCTTGTTATTGTTTTTTTTAATTCTATGTGCTCTCTTAGTGTGAGGCTCTCTCGTTATTGTTTTTTTTTTTAATTCTTTGTGTTCTTTTTTTTTTAATTCTTTGTGTTCCCTTACTGTGAGGAATCGTGTAAAGAAAAGATTTAACTGTGCGTATTTCGTAGACGTCTCTCCGTGGTTGAAAGAGAAACGTGTGCGGCGAAGAGGTACGTAATCCACTTTTCCTCAACCCTTAAAACTGATTGACCATAAATCAACGGATGTTAACATCTGTTTTAGCTGAAACGGATGTCGAAATCCGTCAACGGATGTGCGACATCCGGTTTAAGCCTGGACGTCTTCTTCCTCCTACCCACCCAGAAACATCAACAGCAACGAAACAGAAAACCGCGCACAGCAGAAATCAACACAATCTTAAACCCTATAAGCTCTCGTAGACGGCAGAAACGAAACTACGAAGCAACAATCACCACGCCACACCGTCGTAATGCTGCACCGCCGCACATCAAAAGTTAAAAGCATAGGAAGATGAGTGGAAGAGTTGGAATTTTGGAAAATGGAACTTGGAGCGTGGGGGTGAGAAGAATCAAAGAAGGGGAGTTAGGGAGCCGTGGGGGTGAGAAGAATCAGAGAAGGGGGAGGTGAGGCTGTGTTGAAAGGGAAAGTAAAATCTGAATGAAGTGAAAAGTTAAATGTTAGGGTAATTTAGTAAATAGGGTTAAAAAAGTAAAAAAAAAATAAGAAAAGGTTATTTTTGTGATTAAAGAAAAAAAAATGAGGAGGTGTATGTTTGAAATGGGGAGGTGGAGGAATCAATGCCCTTTCTCTTTTACGGTTGTAGATGGGCCAGGAACAAAAGGCATTATTTGGTGATTTATATTCTCACCCTCCTTTAATCTTACAATTCTCATTTTTCTTTTCAGTTTTGAAAAACCATAATACCTTATATTTTCCTGGGTTACTCCCTGCATCAACCCACATTGCTTCTTATATTACTACAGTTTTAAAAATTCTAAAACTATCTTTTATATTTTAAGAAATTCTACAGCTCACTTTTTTTTTCTTTAATAGATTTTAAAATTTATCGAAAAAGTTTTTCTTGATATTAAAATCCATTAATTAATTTTTCAAAAATAAATTTTGAAATCTGTTAGAATTTTCGAAAATTTTAATGGATTTCGAAAATTGTGTTCCTACTTAAGGAATATTTTTAATTATAATATTTTTAAATAGATATAATTTCCATAGTTACGTTGTTTTTTAAAAATGGGTGGATGACATTCATAGACAACATATTTTTCATGACTTAAAAGGTATTTTTTGCAATTTTTATTTCCATGACATTATAGAACCCGTCTGGGTTATAGAATCCTTCTGCGTTTATAAAACCCGTATGGGTTTTTTAAAACAACTACCTTTTATTTTAAAAAAAAATACCTTTTAAAAAATATAGGTTAATTACCTTTTTAGTCCCCAAGTTGGTGCTGAATTTCCGTTTTGATACCCGCTTTTCGTTAAGTAGTTTGTAACGACGTTAAATTGAATGTACTTTTCTTCTCTCTCTTCTGCACTTCCCTGGCACTTTTTTTCTCTCTCTTCCTATTTCTCTCAACATTAATTGCTTCCACCGTTAATGTCTGCCTCTTCCTTACATACTTCTCTCCCCATTCTTCCATTCTCCTTGAGCTTTCCAGGTACCACCATCCATCCTTATTTGAAGAACTAAGTTTTTGGGCTTATAAGTTAAATCGTAGAAACGCAACGATGTTGTTGCTTTGTGTGAGCAGGGAAGCGGAAAGGATGGACTTCTTCCTCTTGTTGGTAAAAAGGTTGGGTTGACTAACGCAAAACATTGCCTGCGAAGCCAAGCCTGCCATGCAAAACGAAACAAAAATGGTGAGCACTGGGAAGTGAAGTGAAACATGAAGGAGATTGGTGTGGATGAAACTGGCCGGCGCGGGAGTTGAAGATCCATGCCTTGTCGATGAAGGGGATGGCGATGAATTGGTGGAGCAGGTCGGAGTGAAAGGCGTATTCCTGCTCCGTGGCTTGGTTTTCGTCATCCATTGGTGAAATTGGTGAAAACGAAAACCTTCTTCTACAGCAAATTAAAGCAAATAGAATGAAGGAAAGAACGAATGAATAACGAAATGGATGATTAGGGAAGAAAATGTTACGCAGTGACAGGAAGCGTTGATGGAGTTGGAATGATGAGCGTTGACAATGAACAAATTGGATTGCGATTAAGATTAGAAAGATAAAGTGGGGAAAACAAAGATGGTGCTACTCTTCCATACCAATTACAGATACTCGTTGTTCTACCAACATATATTCTAACACAGATTTTTTATCAAGCAAATGTCATTTCTTTTATTGGATTTAAAATGCATTATCATAATAATAAATAAAAAATAAACTAGCAAAGAAAATAATATGTATATTGTGTTAAAGTTGTGAGAATATATATATATATATATATAATTATTTGAAATATATATTTTTACTTCACAACATTATATGAATCTTTTTTAATTTTTGTTTCGAAGGATATCTTTTGTTGTGTTTCATTAATATAGTATGTTTTTATTTGTTAGAAAAATAAATAATGTAGAAAATACTTCACAAGTATCAGGGAGTATATTTATGTGATTTAAGAGGAAATGTGAAAATTTAGCACAAAGAAAAAATAATGGTTGGACGAATCTGAATCTGAAAAAATAATGCTAGTAGGAATTCTGAAAGTAATGTTTTCGCCACGAACGTTCACATCACCTTTTTTTTCCTGTATGGGTGATTAGAAAACTTAAAATAGTAGAAGGGAAAAGAACTTGGATGGTTATTATTTTCTTGGATATATAGGTGTGTGTATTGTTAAAAAAAAATAAAGTAAACAAACAATGAAGATTTGGAATAAGAAAATAAAGGTGCAGAGTTAGATTGGTTAAATGGGTATTCAAGTGGAGAGAGAATCCAAAAAAAAGGAAACATTAAATGGTGAGAGAAATAGGAAGAGAGAAAAAAAAAAGTGTGAGCAAGTGCAGAGGAAGTGCAGAAGAGAGAGAAGAAAAGTACATTCAATTTAACGTCATTTCAAGTTACTTAACGGAAGGGATCTATTAAAACCGAAATCAGAAACCTGGAACCCAATTAAGTCACTTTTAAAAGCGAGTATCAAACGGAAATTAAACCCCCAACTTGGGGACTAAAAAGGTAATTAAGCCAAAAATATATAATAAAAGCTAATAACTTCTCTCAACACGTGGACCAATCAGGATTTTTCATAACTACCTTTTATTTTTTTATTTTAAATTAAATTTAAAAATTATTAAAATACCCTTGGATTTAAAGTTGATTTTCTTTTTTCAAAGCGACATTTTTGTAACCTAAAACTTGGTATACTTTGCTAAAATGTACCAACTGAAAAACTCCCTTACGTAAATTAGTTGTGTGAGCTTACAATTTTCCGGTGTAAACAAATCACATTCTCTTTCTTTGTTACAATACACTCTCACTATATATGTATATTAATTTGGCCCACCCGGTAGCACTCGGCCTTGGACGAGGGCTACAGAAAGTTTTAGAGATCGTAAAGTCTCCTACAAAAAATTTACACAGTTAAAATGTTCACAAAAATTAATTGAGTCGAGTCAAACGGAAAAAGTAATGATTTTTTTGATTTTTTTTTTTAACTTTTAGTTTAGACCGATTCGTTTTTATCTTTTATACGAGTAAACATGTCTTGATCTTTGACATAGATTTACTGTCATAACCTTAAAATATGACTGACTAATTTTGACATTTGGTCTGATCTTGCTCATCTCGACGTTTGGTCCAGATCATTTTATTCTCGACCATCGACCCAAATTAACATGTCTAGAATTTTGATCCTAGGAGACACGTCTCATCCTTTGGTTTGTGTCAAGCCATTTCAACCTTCAATTTGAGGCAGACCATCTTAACTTTCAATATAAGACAAGTCATCTCGACATTTGTCCTAGATCAATCATCACAACCTTCAGGTCCGGAACAGTCCATCTCAACCTACGACTCGAGACAGACCATCTCAACTTTTAACCCCAAACAATCTATTTCAACCTTTAACCTAGACCCGTCTCATTTTTTTTTTTTACTTTCTATCCTTGTTGAATTTCCATCCTGATCCATGCTAATCACCATCCCTCACTATCTTGTGTTATTTCTTTATTTATGTTTTACTCTATCAAATAAACTAACCATATTTATATGTAATTTTTATTTTAAGAAAACTGACTTGACTAATTTTTTATCTACAAGATTCAAATTTAAAAGATTGCTTAAATTATCCAATTCTAAGATACTAATAACATCTTACTAACTATTTTGTACAATGTGTTTACTTTAGTTTTATTTGTTCTAGCCTCATTTAATATTTATTATGTTTAAAACATATTATAGGTATTTGAAATAAATAAAAGTTATAACATCAGCCGAATTAATTAATATTTTATTTACGCTATTAAAATTATTAAAATATTTAATTCAAAACAAACTTAAATATATAACAAAACTTATTTCAATTATGATTTGATACAATAAAAACTTAATTTTGTTATATATCATATGTTTGAATATGCTTTTAATTAACTCTTCAATTTGAAACAGTTATTTTTTTAGTCCCTCCAAAAAAAAAATATTGTGTAGTGTTATAAAATATAAAACTGATAATAGAGAAGAAAAAGAGAAAATAATAGAGAACTAATTTTCTGCCTCATTAATAAGAGAAAAAAGAGAGCCTTGTTTAAATTGGATTACAAATATATAATCTCATAGAGTAATCAATACATTATGCGTATAATAACCTGAATCATCTCTACATCCCGTGTAATATAAAAATATGTTATATGATTATCGTAATAAAAATACAAAAAAAAAAAGTACAAAAAACAAATAGTAAACTAACATAGCATAACCAAAACAATTTTTCTAAAAAAATAAAACTCACAATTTGATTAAAGTTCAAGAACTTTTGAAAATAAATAAAATTTTTCTCATTAATCCTCTTTTCCTTTAACAAATTAGTAAAACAAATAAGTAAACAAAAAAAATTCTTTTAACATAAATGTGTACATAATGTCCTTAAAGAACATCTTTCTTGGTCAAAGTGAAACAATCATTCCAACGACCATCTTTCTCCACTATGATAGAACAAAACACTTCCAAAAAACAGTCTCTTTAACAGAAAAATGGAATATATTACCCCCACAAGGTAGCCTCCCTAACCATGGTGGAACAAAATGCCTTAAAAGGGTAGTCTCCTCAGCTATGGTGGAACCAATTGCAAACATGCATTCACAAATAACAAAACACGCTCACCTTCACAAAATTCATCCTTTGAATCCATACACCAATATAGTCATGCATTTGTTTTTTTTTTTTTTAACTTTAAACAATGAATTGAAAATATTCATTAGGATTAAATATGTTTTTGGTCCCTTAACTTTTAGTGAAAATTGGAATTAGTCCCTCTTTGAAACTTTTTCCCAATCTAGTTCCTCAACTTTAGAAATATGTGGATTTAGTTCTTTTAACCACATTTTGTTAAGTTTAATTGTTTATTCAAATACATTTTATGATAGCATTTAAGTTGTTCACACTTTTAACACATTTTTTTCTCAATGTTATTTGATAAACACATTTGAAACCTTAAATAAATTTAACAAAATTTGGTTAAAAGGACTAAATTCACGTTATTCTAAAGATAAGGGACTAAATTAAACCAAAGTGTTGAAGATGGACTAATTCCAATTTTCATGAAACGTTAAGGGACCAAAATCATATTTAACCCTATTCATTAAAATCCAAAAAAATATTGTTCTTAACTTTGAAACACATACAAGCAAGAAAACAAAATGCTAACTTCCCATGTCTAGATTTAGTATGTAAACCTTCATAGCTTCTCTCTATGTCACGTAATTTCTCATCAAGAGTAACACTCATCCACTTGTTTAATATATATATTTATAAGCTGTTTTTTTATGGATCTGGGCAAAAATGGTTTGTAAATTACGGATCTAGGCAATTTTTTTTTTACAGAAATAGGCAAGTCGTGGGGGTCCAGACAACTTTCCAAGAATGATCAGAAGGGAAAATATATAACACAACTGTCCAATCAAAACTCAACATTAACATCATCCATTATTTTATTACTAAACCAGAAAACAAATTAATGAACAGAGAAGAACAACAAATTGTGTTGTCACAAATTGTTGTATGTGGATAAGAAAAAATATGGAGATGAGAGAGAAACAAATTGGATAAGTGAGGAAGGTAAATTAAGGTTAGACGAGTGTTTCTGATTTTTTTCAATTGAGATAGCGTAGGGATGACAGAGAAAATATTGGAGTGAGAGAGATGAAAGATAAAGGGTTGAGATGATTGAGGGAGGTGGGCAAGAGTTTGGAGGTTTATTTTTTTTAGTTTTGATAATAAAAATTATTAAAATACTCTTAACCTTAAAACTTAGAATCCATGATATATTAGGGTATTTTTGTCTACTAAAACCCAATACACATCGCTAAAATGTACTAATTAAAAAACATACGTATCTATGTTAGCAAACCCCTTGAAAATATATGTTATGTACTAGAAACATTATATTTGAAATGTATATTCTTTTCTGGATAATTTTTTGTTTTCCAGGTTTTGGTTTCACGCCAAAAAATATTCAATTGATTTTTTTAGAAAAACTACTAAATTTACATTTATTTTTATGTTACTAAAAAAATTTACGTTTGTCAAAACATTAACAAACGTAAATTTGCGTTTATTATTGTAATAACAAGCATAAATGTGATACAAGTTTAAAAAAAAGAACTAAAAAGTTTACGTGTGATGTCTCTACGATGTACGTAAATTTATGTTTGTTATAAATGGAACAAACATAAACTAACATATGTAATTAAGCCAACAAATATAAAGTGTACTGGTCGACCAGTTGAACCGGACGAACCAAGGAAACCAAACTCCAAAAGCCACATCAGCAATAATTAAGATCAGCCGAAACGGCTGGACAACCATGCATAGGACCCTGCAAAACCTATGACCAGATGGCCATGCACAGGACAATGCAAAACCTATGACCGGACGGCCATTAAGAGGTTAAACATTGGTATGATTAATTAAGGTAAGTTGCGATTATTAAGAATGTGCCTAGATTGGACCATGATTAAGAAATCACTAAACACGGCCCATGATAAAAGCCTATAAATAGCGAGCACTGTTGACAGGTAAGGGGGATTCTGAACATTTATTACACCATTAATATTGTCTCTTACTGACTTGAGCGTCAGAGTATTTGTGACAGGTACCCGACCGAACGATAACGAACTATAGACCGGATTCTTAAGCCGAGAGAAGCTAGGATTGGAAGATCTCGAGGAGAAATTGTGTAGGTTAGAAGTAACTCGTCTCCATACCGAAACATAAAGTAAGTAGAAATTTTTAATATATGTAAATTTATGTTTCTTGTAATTACGTCTCATCTAAAACAAATGTAAAAGGCCTAAATAACAACGTAAAAAGAATTTACTGTATTAGTGAGTGAACTTAATTTGATTTAGTGAAAGTTTAGTATATATTTACATAAGATCCATTTAGAATTGAAATGAACAAATTGGGGATATAAATACTTGAATATGATAATGAATCCTAAACTAGTGTATGATTCGAATTTAGATTGTTGAAACTAGTTGTATTTTATGTATAAAACTAATTATGATGGTTAAAAGAATTGAATTAGCTTTGTATATGTTTTACAAAGTGTTTCGGTAGGGATTTGTAGGACCGCTTGAGTTGATGTTTCGCTTGTTTGCTTCCAGTCTTGACCGCTCGGTGCCTTCTTGACAAAGGAGGGAGGTACTTGCAAAAGGCACTCCAATGCTTAAGTTATGAGCGGTTTGATGAGCTTCTGCTCACAATTGAATACTTAGTGAATTGTTATCATGAGTATTTGAGAGTAGAAGTTGAATGTGAGTAGAATGTATTGAAGTGTGAATTGAGTGTACTTGTCTTTTGGCCTTGGCTTTCTATTTATAAGTTATCTCATGGACCCTAAACTGACACAAGCCTAATAAAATATAAACAGATTTACCTTTAAATTCAATCGGTTGCTCATAAACAACTTATCAATATCTTTAATTATCTTATTCTTCTTTGATTATTTTATCTTCTGCTAGATCTTTGGTCCAATAACTTACACGCTGGCCCAACATCGACCCATTATCGATAAAACCATTTGACCCGGTAACTGTTTAGTCTTTTATTACGTACAATACATATGCCCTCCATGTCTGAGTTAACCGTTCGGCTTTAGTCGAGGTTAACTATATGACTTATGAGTTTGGGGGACGTTGTTCTTGTTACATTGAAGAGCTTGCTTTCCATATATTTTAAGTCGTTGTATCTTATTTGGGTCGAACGACTGAGTACCTGAATACCTAAGGCCATGGAAGGACGAGCAGTAGAGGCCGAATGACCAAATACATGAGGCCGAATGACTGAATGCTTGTGAGTGAGCATTCATCGGGGGAATGCCTTTACTGTTTGGTTGATAGTCCATGGGGGACTGTGTTTGATTTATAGTCCATGAGGATTGTCTTTGATTTATAGTCCATGGGGGATTGTCTTTGATTTATGGTCCATGGGGGACTGTCTTTGATTTATAGTGCATGGGGGACTCTCTTTGATTTATAGTCTTATTACCTGCAAGATACATAATATCAAAAATATAGGTGAGACCGTTCAGTCTTTGGTTAAATGTTTGAAAAATCCATATTAGGATGTGTCATGGCCAGAATGAAACTGCTTTATAGCCTTGTGACCTGCAAACTTAGTTGCTTGTGATAATGAAAATCTAATTCGCTTTGTTATTGAACTGAGGTAGGGCTACTGTCCATTGTGAATTGCACTGATAGTTATATATTATATTATATAACTATTAAATAATATATATGATAAATAAATGTTTCGATTATAACCATTATGAATTAAACCGATAATTATATATTATATTATATAACTATTAAATAACATATATATTAGAAATATGGCCGAGACTGTTTTGGGTGGGAAAAAGGCCCAATACACTTGTGGCCCATTAAAGAGATAAAATATCTTTTGTCTGCCTACGCTAACAGAGAAAAACACTTTTACCTTTGCGTAAGAGAGAGAGAGGCCTCGAAGCTTCTTCTAAAGACTAGAGAGAGAAGCGGATTGAAATTCTCTACAACCTCAGGAGCATGGCGGATGCGAGAAGAGAAGAAGAAGATCTCGGTGAGAGCAAAAAGAAAGGTAAGAAAAAGTTGTCTTTCTTTTATTTGTGTAAACTTGTATGTTTCGTCATTTTTTCATATGCAAAAGAGGTGGGGAGAGCTCTATTTATAGAGCTCTTTGGGGAACATGGGGATTACTTACATAACAAGGAAAACCTAACAAATAAAAGCTTGATTACTATCATTTCGACGGTAGTCTAAAATTTAATAGCCTCCCCTCAAGCTAAATGGTGTATACTCACCAAGCCAAGCTCGGGAACTATAGATCTGAACCTAACACAATGGGAAAACTTGGTGAAGATGTCGGCTAGTTGTTCATCGGATCGGACAGGAAGAAGATTTAGAAGATTGTCCTGTATCTTTTCACGAACAACATGACAATCAAGCTCTATGTGCTTGGTCCGTTCGTGAAAGCTCTGGTTATGAGCTATGTGTCTCGCTGACTTGTTGTCAAAATATAGAGTCAGGGTCCCTGCTTCCTGTATTTAAAGGTCTTGTAGTAGATAGTGAATTCGCTGTATTTCACATACAGTGGTGGCTAAAACACGATATTTTGCTTCAGTAGAGGATCTGGATACGGTTTCCTGCTTCTTAGATTTCCATGAAATGAGAGATGATCCTAGGTAAACACAAAATCCCGTAGTGGATCTTCTAGTATTCAGACATGTTGTCCAATCTGAGTCGCTAAAAGCCTTTAGATGTATTGGAGAGTCAGCAGCAAAGAACAATCCTTCCGAAGGCTTAGATTTTATATACCTGAGGACATGTTGGACAACTCGATAATGATAGTTAGTGGGGAATTGCATGAACTGACTAAGCAAATCAACGGAAAAACACAAATCAGGTCTGGTATTGGTGAGATAGAGCAACTTCCCTATCAATCTTCTGTAGGAACCAGGGTCATCTAGGTAGTTGTCCATCTTATATAACGAACTTGTGTCACTCAAGAAGGGGGTAGTAGATGGTTTGCACCCCAACATTCCTGTTTCCTCAAGAATGTCCAAGGCATACTTTCTTTGGTATAAGTGAATCCCTCTTTTAGATCTGGCCACTTCCAGCCTTAGGAAGTAATTGAGTTCTCCAAGATTCTTTATTTTGAACTTTTTGTGTAAAGGTTCCTTTATGTGATTGATTTCTGCCATGGAGTTTCCTGCCAACACAATGTCATCAACATACACAAGTAGGGCAGTGAAACCTGTAGGTGTTATTTTGATAAACAATGAGTGATCAAATTTAGATTGAGCATAATCAATAGAAATAAGAAAAGAAGATAATTTCTCAAACCATTGTTTGTTGGCTCGTTTAAGCCCATATAGGGACTTGGTTAGCCTACAAACCTGACCCTTTTCATGGACATTAAGACCAGGTGGTGGTTCCATGTAAACTTCTTCATTTAGGTCCCCATGTAGGAAGGCATTGTCTACATCAAGTTCATGGAGAAACCACTTTATTTGAGGCTGCAAGGGCAATGAGTAATCTAACAGTAGTGAGCTTGGCCATGGGAGAAAAAGTGTCTAGGTAATATATTCCTTCATGTTGAGTGTATCCTTTTGCTACCAAACGAGCTTTATACCTTTCTATAGTACCATCAACCTTATATTTGGTTTTATACACCCATTTACATCCTTTGGGGGTTTTTCCCGGAGGTAGTTGTGTCAAATACCATGTGTCATTGTCTTGTAGAGCTTTGGTTTCTCTTTGCATAACTTCTTCTCATTCGTGCATGCCTTTTGCTTCATTGTAAGATTGAGGTTCATGAGTCCCAGTGATGGCCATGGTGTACTTTAAGTGTTTCTCTGACAAATTATCACAACACAACAGATCAGAAATTGGATAGGGTGTTTTGAAACTATTTTTCACATATAAGGATTGATTAACCTGATGCACATAATCATTTAGATATCCTGGAGTCCTTCTAACTGTATTAGACCTTCTACAATTGTGATTTTCTTGATTATTGTTTGTGCTGTCATTGTTATCTCTATCATCAGCCATATGGTGTGTCTCTCTTTGGTTATCAGCATCTATCTCATCATGTTTTTCATCATTAGTGTGGTTGTGGTCACCTAGAAGGTCATTGAGTGAAGCAGTTTGGTCTTCTTCAGTGTTAGTAGTTTCTCTATTGCCTTGCTGACTTTTGTAGGGGAAGATGTCTTCATAAAAGACAATGTTTCTGCTTATGATAAGCTCTTTAGTGTTGATATCTAGAACAATGTAACCCTTGACACCAGTCTTGTAGCCAAGGAAAATTTCTTTTCTAGCTCTTGGGTCAAGTTTACTCCTACTATTCTCAAGAGTAGAAGCAAAGGACAAGCATCCAAAAGTTTTGAGGTCTAAATAAGTGGAGGGAAGGTCATATACTAGGTCGTGGGGTGTCTTGTTACCAAAAATGGGAGAAGGCAATCTATTTATCAAGTAAATTGCATGGCTAACATCATAAGACCAATATGCATTAGGAATATCAGATTGGAAAAGAAGACCACGAGTGACATTAAGTATGTGTTGATGCTTACGCTCCACAACAAAATTTTGTTCAGGAGTTTCAACATAACTTCTTTGGTGATTGATCCCCATGTAAATCATAAAAATTCTCACAATTAAATTCAGGTCCATTATCTGACCTAATAGTTTTAATCATTTTGTTAAACTGATTTTTAACCTTAACAATAAAATTTTGTAGTAAAGCTCTAGTTTGGCCCTTATTATTCATTAGAAAAATCCAAGTGTGTCGGCTATAGTCATCAACTATGGTGAGAAAGTATCTATGACCATGAACAGAAATAGTGGAAAGAGGACCCCATATATCACAGTGAACAATTTCAAAACATTCATTAGATGTAGAAATACTCCTAGAAAAAGGGAGTTTGTGCTGTTTAGCATAACGACAGGTATCACAAACAATGTTAGGACCCATTTGCACATAGGGAAACTTTTCACATATCTCTTTTAGAACTTTGTGTCCAGGATGGCCCAGCCTATAGTGCCACAAATTTACATCAATATTTCTAAAAGAAAAAGCAGACTTTGAAATGAAACTTTGGTCCGGATTAGGAAAGGCTTGTAAGTAATAGAGACCTTTGCAAGTGTTAGCATACCCAATCATCTTCAATGTAGAGTTCTCCCTTATATGACAAGTCTCAGAAGAAAAAGTTAGGTTGCAGTTTAAGTCTTTAATAAGACTCTGGGCAGAGATTAGATTGAAGCAAAAATCTGGAATATATAAAACATTAAAGATAACAAAGTCCTTAGAAAATTGCACGGTTCCTACATGCTCATCAGTAAGTGCTGTGTTATTTGGCAATCTAATAGAGATGGGTTTGATTTTATAGAAAGTGACAAAGTTTCTTTTATCATGTGTCACATGATCTGTGGCACCAGTGTCAATAACCCAAGAAAGAGTACCTTGTTTGTTTTCTGTGTTATCTCTCTGTATTTGATTGACCTTGTGAGTGGGTTCATCAACCTTTTCCATCATTTTAAGGAGTCTTTGCATCTGTTCTGGTGTAAAGGAATTAAAGCTAGTCTTATTGTTGGTCTGATGAGTCTGCTGCATACCTTCTGGTCCAGGATTGCTCTGGCAAGCATTGGCAGAGCCCCAATCAGCCCTTTTGTCTTGATTACTATCACCCTTCTTATACCAAGGTGGGTAACCGTGCTTGGAATAACACTCATCTATAGTGTGGTTCATTTTGTTATAGTAGGAGCACTGCTTTCCATAGTTAGGGTTCCTCCCTTTTCCTCTTCCTTGACCATGTTGTCCAACACCACGTCCTTGCCCTTTTCAGGTCTAGTCAGGTCTCCAGTAACCGTTTCTCTTAGCAACATTAACCAGGATTTTGGTTTCAGCAGTGGCCATGCCTGAGTCTTGTCTCCCTTGTCTCTCTTGCTGCATAATCAGTGAGAAAACTCAATTGATGTTGGGGAGAGGGTCCATCAAAAGGATTAGGGTCCTTACGATATTATAGGTATCGTTTAGCCCCTTCAAGAAACATATGACATGCTCCATTTCTCTATACTTCAGAGAAATCTTGGAGAGCTCACAACTGCATGGGATGTTACAGGTACAAGTGGGTATGGGTCTTAAGGATTTTAATTCCTCCCAAAGGATCTTTAAATCTGTTAAAAACTTATTCATTCCTCTCTGTCCCTATTTGATTGAATGAATATCCTGGAGTAAGTCAGAAATTTTAAAATAATCACCCTTGGAGAATCTTTCCTTTAACTCATCCCATAGTTCCTTTGCTTCTTCAACATATATTACATTTTTTGCAATCTATGGAGAAAGTGTCTTTATTATCCAGGAAAGAACCATCATATTGCACCTTTCCCAAGCATCAAACAAATCCCCACTTCTTTGAGGTTTCTTGATTGACCCATCAATGAATTTGATTTTATTCTTGGAAAGCAGGGCCCTTCTCATGCTTCTGCTCCAATAAGAGTAATTATTTTCGTTTAAAACTTGAGTTATAAGAGTAAGTCCTGGGTTCTCCCTTGGGTGTAGGTAGAAAGGGCTGGCTGGGTTAATTGATTGATCCACTAGGTTAACAGATTGATCCACTCGTCTGGTTGAAGAAAGGGCTGATTGATTCTTCTCTGATTGATCATTAACTGATTGTTCCATGGCAAAAAGAAATAATACGAGACCTAGAAATTATCCAAGAAAACCAAGAAATAGTCGTAGAAGATACCAAGAATGAAGACAGGGGCAGCAGAAGCAGAGCAGGTATTAAACCTGCTCTGATACCATATTAGAAATATGGCCCAGACTGTTTTGGTTGGGAAAAAGGCCTAATACACTTTTGGCCCATGAAAGAGATAAAATATCTCTTGTCTGCCTACGTTGACAGAGAAAAACACTTTCACCTTTGCGTAAGAGAGAGAGGCCTCGATGCTTCTTCTGAAGACTAGAGAGAAGCAGATTGAAATTCTCTGCAACCTCAAAAGCATGGCGGATGCGAGAAGAGAAGAAGAAGATCTCAGTGAGAGCAAGAAGAAAGGTAAGAAAAAGTTGTCTTTCTTTTATTTGTGTAAAGTTGTATGTTTCGTCATTTTTTCATATGCAAAAGATATGGGGAGATCTCTATTTATAGAGCTCTTTGGGGAACACGGGGATTACTTACATAACAAGGAAAACCTAACAAATAAAAGCTTGATTACTGTCATTTCGACGGTAGTCTAAAATTTAATAATATATAATAAATAAAGGTTTTGGTTATAACCATTATGAATTATATTATATATATTTTTAATATTTATATAAAATAGTTGTTATAATATCTATTACCAATTAGATATTTTATGAAATATTCATATTTCAAAAATACTTATCTTGTTGATGAAGTCTCACGTAGAGATGATGATTCATGTAGTGTAGTTTCCACTTTGTTGAAAGTTTTTGGTGTTGATCCGAAATAGCGATGTCGAGACCGAACACTCATCTTGGTTTCTTGTGGTTTCTGATAATCTTTTTGGTGCTTTATTGCTCCTCCATATTTCTTGTGGTTGCCCTTGGGTTTCTTCAGCTTTTGTCGACCCCACGGTGGGCACCAAATGTTTCGGTAGGGATTTGTTGGACCGAGAGACTAACCTTTCTGACATGACTTTAATGCTTGAGTTGTGTTCTCCGCTTGTTTGCTTCCAGTCTTGATCGCTCGGTGACTTCTTGACAGAGGGGGGAGGTACCTACAAAAGGCACTCCAACGCTCAAGTTATGAGCGGTTTGATGAGCTTATGCTCACAAATGAATATTTCGTAAATTGTTATCATGAGTATTTTAGAGTAGGAGTTGAATGTGAGTAGAATGTATTGAAGTGTAAATTGAGCGTACCTGGCTTTTAGCCCCGACTTTCTATTTATAAGTTGTCTCATGGACCCTAAATTGACATAAGCCCAATAAAATATAAACAGATTTACCTTTAGATTCGGTCAATTGCTCATGAACAGTTTATCAATATCTTTAATCAGATTTCTTTGATTATCTTATTCTCTTTTGATTATTTTATCTTCTGTTGGATCTTTGGCCCAACATCGACCTATTATCGATAAAACCATTTGATCCGGTAATCGTTTGGTCTTCTATTACGTACCATACACAAAGTATACATCACTTATTGTATGTCATTCTAGTGTTGAACTTATTATTCAATCGACACTCAAACAATAATGTTTATTTTAGTTATTGAGCAATATCATAAAAAAAAAAAAAGTCCACTTGGTCATTCAAGGAGTAATGTTTTTGCTTAAATTATGACTTGATGTTTGCATAAAAGAGATAACACTAATTTTCTCTCCTCATATCTCTCATCACTCGAGTAATGTGTGACTCATTAGTAAAGAGAAGTGTTGAAAATAAATTTTAGAAATTTGGTGGTTTTAGTGGACAAGTGATGGTGTGACACTTGAGCGATTAAAGAGTCATTATTAACTCTTTCTAATGTATTGTTGGGTGTCAAAATTATCACTAGTCACTCCAGTATGGTAGAGTTAACATTAATTCTTCATTATCCTTAAATATATTACTTAAGTTATTTGATAACTCAAGCAGAAAACATTTTGTCCAACCAATATAAGTTGTCACCCAAGCGATATATTCACAGTTTTTCAATCATTATGTCCCTAATTCCTATGACATTCATTTTTATATTGTTATATATATGAACTACTAGAAGTTCTTTACACTGTGTTCTTATGAATGGATTAGGGGGAGATGATTTGGGGGAGATGATTTGAGTTAATTTGAGTGGATTTGAGGGTAATTATGTTGTTGTTTTTTTTGAGTAGATTTGTGGGTAATTGAGAGTGGATTTGAGGGTAAAGTTTGTGAGAATTAGTGTAGGATTTGATTGATGTGATAGAATTAAAAAATTTGTTTAATTGGTAGAAATGAAAGATTACTAAAATGCCCCTAGTTATTTTTTAATATAAAATGGTATTTTTTAATGTT
>NC_028357.1:32931362-32932822 GCF_000741045.1 Vigna radiata var. radiata
ATTATTTTTAATCAGCCATATCATGAAGATATCCTCTTGCAATACCTTTGCAAAATTTGCAGGTCGTGGAGTCAGCATGTGCACAATAACATAATGCAGAAGTCTATCATTAATATTCAAACACCCAACTGTTTTAACACGTTGCCCCTGCATTTCTGGTCTAACCATACAACATACAACATACAACACAATCAAATACAGTAACTAAGAGTTCTGATAATCTCGCCACATTTGATATGCTATGGCATCCCTAATATTACTACCCATCCTATGATCCTCTTCCCTAAGTTGAGACGATGACACATTATGCTTTTGTCTTTCATTCAACTCATTATCAACTTCATCAAGTAATGAGTCCTCATTATCCACGGTACGAAGGAAGTTGTGCAAGATGCAACATGCTAAGATAATCTTTGTCATAGTCTCCAAATCATAGTGTGGTTCAGTGCCACTTCCAATGATAGGGAATCGTTTTTTCAACACACCAAAACTTCTTTCAATTACATTTCTCAACNATGAATGTCGATGATTAAACAACTCGCGCGCATTTTGTGGTCCTCTACGTGTATATTCCTTAAGGTGATATCTGACGCCTCTATATGGTGTCAAAANCGTGCTTTTCAACATAAATCCAGCATCACCCAGGTAGTATTTTCCTACAATTTTGAACTTGTAAGGCTATTTAATCACTACTATCATATAAAGGTATTTAGTGAACAACAGAACAATTTAGACACTAACCTTGGGGGATAACCAACGGATCATCTCGATCTAAAGCATTTTTCAAAATTCTTGAATCTGATGCAGTCCCTTCCCACCTAGCAAGAACGTATGTGAATTTTATGTTAAAATCACAGGCGGCGAACACATTTTGAGTTGGCCAATCTTTTCTTCCTCGAAATCTCGGAGCATCAAATCTTGCCACCTTTACACGAACATGAGTACCGTCTATGGTCCCTAAACAATCCTAAACATTCAAACATGATAAAAGTCTAAATTTGTTATGATTCTTTCATCAAAGAACATGTAAGGTAATTTTTCAATCAATACCTTAAAGTACGGGTAAAACCGATTGTTGTTCAAGACATATGGTTGAACCTCATTTCCTGTGGGTTGAATTAGGAATTTAGATTCCAAATTTATAACTGCATCCAACACATTATGAAAGTGTCTGCTAACCGTCGAACCCGAGCGATGAAAGAAAAATGCGACACTTCGATTCTTAACATTATGGCCAATTATATGAAGGAATTGAGCCACTTGTTGCTCCACTGTCGACCGAATGACGTCCTTAACCAAACCAGTTGATCTTACTCTTTCACAAAGATTTATAAATGCCTTTGGACCCATCCTAATAATGTCGCGACACCGATTAGTGTGCACAAGATATGACATTAATTTCTCTCTACGACGATCTCTTTCTGGTAGGGAAATGCTTACACTACTGGAATCACTCGAGT
>NC_028357.1:32933822-32979366 GCF_000741045.1 Vigna radiata var. radiata
TAATTAAATATAGCAATGTCATACATACCTCTTGAAGACAACGATGATCCTTTCAAGCAAGCAAGATTTCGAACAATACTCAATAGGCTTTGAAACAAGAATCCAAGCAAAAATTCCACCAATACTCAGTACGCAGTGACAGTAAGATCCCAATAAGATAGTAATCCAAAACCAACCTGTAAAAAAAATTACATAAATATCTTATCTGACTTAACGCTTACAAAAAATTTATTCACAATTTTGTACAATACCTACCTCCACAGAGGGACTCCTTTGTCAATTACTATGGCTTTTTTGCCTTCAATGTGAACCAGACAAACAATATAGATTGCAGGCAGTTTGCTCCAAATCTTGATAATTACAATTTTTTTGGGGACAGTGGTTTAGATGGTCAAGAACATCTTCATTTGCATCAATGCTTACACCAAATTATACTGTAATGGCAGTGAGGTCAGACAAAGATTCTTCTCCTTTTCTGAAGAAGATATATTGAAATCTCAATTTTCCTTCAAGCATAAACCAAACGTATGAACATTTTTATAATTTTTATCAAATAAAATTATTGAACAATGCAGAGTAACCATAAATAATGTTTCCAACTTACAAAAATATGGATCAGCTTGTCACTTAACTCAACGTTGCAACTCTATCCACCAAATTCACAACCCACCCCCCACCATATCTTGTTTTCAAAAACTGGAAATGGAATCAGAAGATGTTAACAAGAGTTTCTTACACTGCCAACCACACAACAACTTCTTTCACCATCAACAAAAAAAGGTTACACATAAATAATACCAATTAAAGAGACTAATGATTTTTATCAGTGTCCACCACCTTCCCTAGCCTACAGACCACACAAATATGGTGCACCACCTTGCGATGCGCGATGCTCTTTTCTTAGGATCGACGGTGCTTCACCAAAGTCCTTCACAACCAGCCACGAACTTCACCTGCAACACAGAAAAAAAAAGGGTTAGGGTGCTGCAACAACTCCTGCTGGTTGTGTCGTCATTCTTCTTCCTCACGATCGTCCATGGATATTGTCTCGTGCAAGGACTGCTCCGACCTCCTCTTAATGGAGGCTGCATGGATTCCAACATGATATCACACTCATAAACAAACATGAATGTTGCGACGGAGAACGAAACCATCGGCAACCGGTAACTGCAACGGGCCGGAAACAACCCCTGCCATCCAAACACAAAACGTGGAACCGGATACACGAAGAACGTATCTGGATAACCTACCATGTGCAAACCTTTAAAACCCTGGATCCGGATACGTTACTACTGTATCCGGATAAGGGTCCTTCCTTCACCCGAAATTTCTTCGAAATTTCTTCTTCTTCCTGCAACTGCTGCATCATCAAGCTTCTTCCATGCACTGTCTACAACCACCTCTTCCATCTGCAAAAACCACGGGAGAAACTGAAACTGAAACAATGCATTGAAACATTACCTCTCCAAAGCTCCCACTCTTGTGCTCCTCTTCACCACACACACAGAAGCTGAAACTGTTCTTGCAAAGCACCACACACTCTCCAAGTTCTTACACTTGATAAAAACACAGGTTTTAATACATACACCAAACACACTCTTTTATTAATGGTCTCAGACCTTGTTTTTCAAATTGAAATAAGGGTTCTTTACTTTGCAGTGAAGGGTTGTGTCAAACAGGAATCTCCCAGCGAATCTCCCCAGCTACGCGCACCAGCTATGGACTGAAAAGAGACCGAATAAGCATGGCCAGGCTGCATGCATACTGGAAAATCACATGGGCAGGGCAAATGAGCAGAGCTATGGTGAAAGGTTCACGTGAAACAACAGTGCAGTGCTTCTGTTTTTATCCTTCAGTTGATACAATGCTTTTTAGTTTTTTAAAATTTACTTGAATATTAGGTTTTTTATGAATATGGTAGGGGTTAGAATTTTGAAGATTGGCAGAGGGCATTGCGGTCTTTTAAGTATAAATCACCTCAAATCCTTGCATATTGGAGAGATGCACCAAACAGTGTAAAGTTTCAAAATCCACTCAAATCACTGCTTTTCCATTCTCTGAAATTCACAGAAGCAAACACGATTTGAATTTTAATCTGCGCTTCCAAATTCGCTTGAACAGTGTTATCTGTTCAAGCGAACACACGCTTAAAGTTGAATAATGGTTATTCAAATTCTTATATTTACACCATGAAGTGACTTTAATTGTCATCAATGAAAAATATTATGATTTTTACAAGTAGGGATGAGATCAATACTATTGTGATGAATGCATGTTTTGTATTTTTTTATCAACAAAAAGAACATATAAATGTGAAACACTTGGGATGTTCCCACCCTTTACAAAGTAGCTCAAAGTACAATGCAGAGAAAATGAAAAAAAGCTCAAAGAAATTACAATAAATAAATAAATACAAAAGGTAGATAAAAAACAAGCTAAAAGATGCATAATAAAGAGATGATCGTATTCTTCCATGTGCTAACATTTTAACTTTTAACAACTTTTTTTAATAATTTTTTGAAAATAAATTATTTATTATTGTTTTATTATTGATTCATATATTTAAAAAAAACTAATCATAAATTATCACATACAATTATAAAAAGTTATTACAAAAAAGTTTTAAAAAACATTTTCCTTTTAACATATCCCAAGAGAACTTACTTAACCACTCTTTAGAGCCTATTAAAACTTATACAACTCATGATTTGGACCAAAATATGCAAAATGTTGCTCATGAGTTGTACTGTTTTCTATTTCTAAAAATTGTAGCTGAACTGGGTTATGTAGAGGTAGCTCTACTTGTCCTATGTATATTGTCTGGAATATGCCCTGAATAAAATCTCAGCAGAAAATATATACCTTACAACCAAGATTTTGTTTCTCTATTAGTATATGTCCCTACTCTTCTTTTTATATTACAGTCTTGTTTCATCCACACCTACTGCACTGACATAGTATTATGTCATTCCAGAATATCATAGGCATTGCATCAACATACAAGAACAAAAACACTCTAAACTATAAAGTCTTAGAGAAAAGTTAGACCATGCACTAGAAGAAAATAAGACTCCCACAAAAGGTGAAAAAAAAAGAAACTATCATGTTAGAAGCCTCAAACACCAATCGAAATATAAGAAATAAGTTTTTGGGTTCACTAGTTATCCATGTATAATTAAGAAAGCAATTTAAAGAAGTTTATGTATTGTATGAATAATAAGTTAGGGGATTCAAAGACATTTTAGGTTCTATTTGAGTTGCATAACTAAATGTATGAGATAATAAAATTTAATGAAGATTGTTGTCATTATTTATGAAAAGTCTTTGTATTTTTCTTCTAGTCAACTTATGTTATCTTGAGTATATTTAATTAAATTTTTCTATGTCTTTGATGTCTGAAATCCAAATCGTGCAAACGAGTACATACTAAAGGCATTTTGACGTTGAAATCAGTAATCTAATTGATTGGATATCACAGTAAATACAATCACTTACTTTTTTCTCTCATACATGTATTTATAGATTTCGATATAGGTTTATGATTAACAAAATTCTAATAAAAGAATATTTGATGGTATGGTATCGTTGTGAGATGGTAGGAGTGAGAATTAATTTTGAAGAAATTGAAGGGGAAAGGGTCGAGTGATGATGATGAGTTCACAGGGATAAGGCAAAGGTACGGGTGAAATATGAGTCATAGATTGGTGAAGTGGGGTTTTGTGGAGGATAGTCAGGAATACATGAATCAAAACTTACAACAAATACAAATTCATTAATTACAAATCTTCACGTGTTACACGGGTATTCAAGACACCTTCCTCTGTTACAATCACCACTTTCTAACAGCCACACATTATTTATTCATTATTTATTATACAATAAATAATGAATAATCTATTTATCATATATAAAACTCGACTGTATATGGATTCAACTTTTCAAATAAAATTTAGACTTATTTAAAATAAAAGCTTATTGTTATGATAAAAATTCTCAATGGATTTTTTTTAAAGAACTTTTAATAAATTTTTTAATTAGTAATTTAGACTTGTGAATCTTTTTCACCAATTAATTATGATTGTGATGTTTTCTTTTTCTATTGGTAACAACCTAAATTTCTTTTAATATAAATTATTAATTACTTAAAAATCATAAAGTGTTTATGATAATAATAATTGAAGATAACCTAATTCATTAATTTATCCTATAGTTCTTAAAGCTATATCATAAGTGTGATTCAAAATACATTCAAAATAAAGTCATAATTATTTCAAAACACAAAATAGAATTAAGACAACTTTTAAAAAAGTTAAACGGGTTCTCCATATTCTTATACTAATATTTTGTTGTATGTAAGTCTAGGATCATTTGTTGCATGCAAATTTGATATTCACTAGTGAAAAAAAAAAGCTTTGATGTTAGTGTTTTTGGGTCTTTAACATCTAAAACCATTGAAGTTATATTGGGAGATGTTAATTAATGTCAGAAGAAAAAATAAGACGATGCTAATTGACATTGAAAATTGTCATTTCTTACATTAATTGACGTTGAAAATTTGACAATATTTTTATGTCAATTAACGTTAAAAATGACAATTTCAACATCTTTTTTGTCATTTTTCGATGTTAATAAAATTTATTTTTTTAATAAATAGTGATCCACTTTTACAACTTTATGAAGTAGAAAACTAGCTAATGTAGTCCAATTTTGGCATTTTATATATCTAGAACTGGAGTATGAAGTATGACTTATAGACAAAAGCTATCATAAGTGAATGGTGTTATAGTGAATAGTAGTGTATATTGTTTATTAACTTGTGATTTCTAGTTTTGATAGTTATGAGTTTTTTTTTTTGTTGAATTTTTTTTACCACTCCTTAGAACTCTTATTTTAGGAAAAAAAACCCTAGAACCCTTACTTTAGGTCTTTGTGAAGTATACAAATTATTTGGAAAACTAATTGTGACAAATTTTTAAATGACCATAATTTTTGCTCTGATTGACAGTTTTAGCATTATTATACATCGATTTGAATTAGAAAAAATTTCCAAACCTGTGAAAACCAGTATATTAGTCAATCTAAAAGAGTACATTCTCATAGTGATCATTCCAAGTCTTGAAAGTTTTCATTTGCTAACTTCAACCTTTAATTTTGTTGGGAGATTTCTAAATCTCAAATAAACTTTAGGGAACACCAGTTCTCCATGTAACTAGTTAACAAATAATCAATTAAGGGCAACTAGTATTTGCTTTTTCAAAAATTAACTTGTTTAATTGCCTATAATTTCAAAATTTATGGGGAGCATGTGCCTTAAAAAGTATAAAACATATAAAAGACACAACCAACATTCTAAGTGTCGGAGTAAATACTAAAAAGATCCACTATAACTCTCTCAAAGGGAACCTCAATTGTTCAACACATAAGTTAGGCACACACACCAATGTTTTGCTCTAAAATTATAAAAAATGTTGGACTTGTTATAAAACACATGCCTTGCACCAAAAAATATGACTGTAAAATCTTAGCACCACATATAGCATAATAAAAGGTTTAAAGAATAATTCTGATATATTATTTCAAGGAATAAAGTACCATATATATATATATATATATATATACAAGGATCCTATAATCCTTCATCTATTAAAGAAAAAACATGTGCACAAATCTGCAAAAATTATAATAATATCTAAAATCTAACTAACATAATATTTGATTGCCTAATATCCTTTAATAGAATATTTGGCATAACTTAACACCCCCACTCAAGTTGGTGCATGGATATCACACATTCCCAACTTGAATAGAGACTCGTCAAATCATCTTCTTGACATTCCTTTGGTGAGAACATAAGCCAACTGTAATTCTAATCTTACAAAAGGAAAGGAAATTATTTCAGCTTCAATCTTCTCTTTGATGAAATGTCTATCAATCTCCACATGTTTTGTTCTATCATGTTGAACAGGATTATGAGCAATTGCAATAGCCGAAGTATTGTCACAGTACAAACTCATAGCTTCATTTGGTTTAAATCCCAAATCTGATAACACATTTTTAATCCACAAAAGTTCACATACACCTAGTGTCATGCCTCTAAATTCTGCTTCAGCACTAGATCTTGCTACTGTAGGCTGTTGTTTACTCCTCCATGTTACAAGATTTCCTCCTACAAAAGTAAAGTATCCAGAGGTAGATCTTCTATCATCTTTTGAACCTGCCCAATCTGCATCAGTGAACCCTTCTACCTTCAATTTTCCATGATTTGAGAACAAAATTCCTTTACCAGGAGTGGACTTCAAATATCTCAAAATCCTCTCAACAACATCCATATGAAGCTTTCGTGGGTCATGCATAAATTGACTAACAACATTCACTGCATAAGTGATATGACACAAATAAATTAATTTTCCTACCAGTCTTTGGTATCTCCCTTTGTCTATGCTAGCTGAATTTGAGCATTGAAAGAGTTTGTGATTTTGTTTAATTGGTGTATCAGCTGGTTTACTCCCAAGCAGCCCAGTTTTAGATAGTAAGTCAATAGTATATTTTCTTTGGCATAGGAAAATACCATGTTTTGATCTAGCTACTTCAATACCCAGAAAATATTTGAGATTTCCAAGTTGTTTCATCTCAAATTTAGATGCAAGGTATTGTTGTAAACTAGAGATCTCATCTTGGTCATTTCCTGTAACAATCATGTCATCTACATATATAATCAAAGTTGTAATTTTTTCTTTTCTTCTCTTCAAAAATAAGGTGTGATCAGAGTTACTTGCTCTATAGCCAAACGCCTTCATAGACTTAGTAAACCTTCCAAACCATGCTCTTGGGGATTGTTTTAATCCATATAGTGCCTTCTTTAATTTGCAAACCTTCATTCCAGTTGAATCTGACATGCCTGGTGAAGAATCCATATAAATTTCTTCTGAAATTTCTCCATGTAGGAAAGCATTTTTCACATCAAATTGTAGAAGAGGCCAATCTTGGTTTGCTACTAGGGACAAAAGTATTCTCACCGTGTTGAGCTTGGCTACCGGTGCAAACGTCTCTTGGTAATCTACACCATAANATTGAGTGTAACCTTTAGCCACAAGTCGTGCTTTATACCTCTCAATAGTTCCATCAGCTTTATGCTTAATTGTAAATATCCATTTGCAGCCCACTGTTTTCTTCCCTCTTGGTAAGGACACAAGATCCTAAGTGTTATTTTTTTCTAAAGTTGTCATCTCCTCAACCATTTCTTTGGTTCATCTAGGATCTGCCAAAGCTTCTTGTACATTACTAGGAATAGAAATTGAACATAATTGAGATACAAATGATGCATATGATTGAGATAACCTGTGAGATGACACATATTTACTAATGGATATTTAACTTTGGCTTGGAGGTCTGGTTCATATTTAGTTGGAGGTTGACCACAGTTAGAACAAGGTAGAAGATTATATTGAACAGTAGTAAACTCAGTGTTTGGTATGTTGGTGGTTTCAGGAAGACAAGAATCAATTTTATTTAAATTAGTATTGTCAGATATAGGATCAAAAGGTACCTCTNAAGAGTCAAGCTGAACCTGTGGAGAAATTGAGCCAATTGGTTATGATCAGAAGACACTATATTATCCAGAAAAGAAGTGTCCATATTTTGGATTGGCTCACTTCCTGCAGAATGATCCTCACACGATAATTTATCTTCACAATATAATTTTATATCGGAGATATCAAACATACTAACATCATGATTATGCACTTCACTTTCATGGCCTCCCTGAAGTGGAAAATCAACATAAAAAAATCCATGCTCATTAAATGTCACATCCATAGAGATATAAAATTTCTTTGATGGTGGATGGTAAGCACGATAACCTTTTTTAGTTGATTCATACCCAACAAAAACACATTTGATAGCTCATTCTTCAAGCTTTGTACGTTGATGTGGGTGTAAGTGAACATATATAACACATCCAAAGGGGGTAAATAAACTATGGGAGGATGGATACAATGATCAGACAACACATCAAAAGGCCTTCGATAGTTAAGCACACTAGAAGGGGTTCGATTAATGAAATAAACGGTAGAGTTCACAGCCTCACCCCATAAATGGGGTTCTACCAAAAGTGATCTAGTCACCTCTAATATATGTCTATTTTTTCTTTCAGCCACCCTATTTTATTGTGGTGAATAAGGACATGTAGTTTGATGCAAGATGCCTTTAGAGTTCATGAACTCTATAAATTCAGTCTTAAAATATTCCCCTCCATTGTCTGATCGAATGACTTTAATATGTGTGTTAAATTGTGTAACGATCATATGATGAAAGGAACGAAACACATCACACACTTCACTTTTATGTTTAAGCAAATACACCCAGGTTACCCGAGTACAATCATCAACAAAACTAATAAACCATTTTTTTCCATTATGTGTAGATTGTGGAGCAGGACCCCAAACATCTGTGAATTAATGAAAAAGGAAAATCAGTTTTGTTATTGCTTAAAGGAAACACAACACGATGATTTTTTGCCAAAACACAAGTTTCACAAAAAAAAATTGCATTTATGAAATAGTGATGGAAATAATATTTTTAAATAACCAAAAGAAGGATGTCTCAACCGTTTATGCCACAACCAAATTTCTTTTTTTTTTATCTTGTTTGTGATCATTCGCAAGGCAAGCCAATCTTCTTTTATGGTTTTGTTGTGTGACATTTTCAAGATAATACAGTCCTTCACTCTCTCTACCACTGTCAATCTTCTCCTTGGAATGAATGTTCTGAAAAAGACAATGGGTTGGGTAAAACAAGACAACACAAGAATGTGATTTGGTTAACTTGCTGACGAAGATAAGATTATAGTTTAATGTAGGAACAAATAAAACATCAGGAATCGATAAAGAGGGTGAGAGGGATATAATACCTATACCTTCAATACGAGATGAGACCCCATTGGCATTAATAATAACAGTTTTAAAACAGTTAGAGGAAAAATTAGTAAATATATGAGGATCACAAGTCATATGATCAGTAGCACCTGAATCAATTATCCAATCACTACTCTTAGTAACAACAGAAAGATTAAGAGCAGAGTTAGATATACCTGACTTGGTCACAAATCCGGCAACAGTAGAAATATAATTCTTGGAAGCAGCGGAAGTTCCAGAATCATGTTTCTCCGATTGATTGTCATCGGAAGAAGTCATCAGAAATATTCAATGAAAAAAAAAACACTGATTCCTAAACTGTAGAGGATATCGGTGTTTGGCTCTTGATACCATAATAAAAGGTTTAAAGAATAATTCTGGTATATTATTTCAAGGAATAGAATACCATATATATATATATATATATATATATATATGAAATATATGTGCACAAATCTGCACAAATTATAATAATATCTAAAATATAACTAACATAATATTTGATTGTCTAATATCCTTTAATAAAATATTTGACATATCTTAACATAGCATATGCTCAACTCTTTTTACTTAAGTGACCTAATCAATCATAATTGAAAAAGACTTTCTCACTTAATGGTATCATACAAGTTAAGTATATAATGCCTTCATAAATCCAAACTAAGTTATGTTTCTCTCTCACTTGTCTCCACACTTAAGTGTCATCACCACACTTGAATGATATACTCATAATGAACTTCTTTCAGTGAGTTTCAAAGCTTCAACCATTCCTCCACTTCAGCAGCTAAACTTGAGTGTCTTGACATATCTACTTGAACCCCCAAAATTCCAGAACCCATGCATATTGTCACTACCGTCACTTATGAGTTAAAATGTGGAGAGTGAAATAAGACAACATAACAAACAAATTACGTTCTACGTATAATTTATTATGTTGTGTTTTTTTTCATGACAACTCATAACAATATTATATAAATAAAAAAATTAAATAATATTACGTTGGAAATATTTTATTCTCATTTTTTTAAAACAAAATCATCTTTATTTTGATTTTTTTCCTTTTTCTCATTTTCCTACCCTCTTGTTTTCTTTTATAGCATCGAAATTAGGGATAGTAATACTAGCAAGTTGAAACGAAGTCTCGTAAGTTGAAACGAAATTGGAGTGAACTGGAATAAGATGTAAGACGATTGAAAAGTAAAAAAGAATAAATATATTTAAATATATATATTTGAGTTGAAATAATAACAAGGATAGTGATACACAATTTTTTAACACCATATTTATATGTAATTATGGAATTGATTTATGATGATTATTATAATTATTATTATTATTAATTGTGAAATAATTTTAATCTAGGTGTAAATAATATTATAAAAAAATTATGAATTAAATATGTTTTTGATTCTTTAATTTTCAGTGAAAATTGGAATTACTTCATTTTTAAAACTTTAGCCTAATTTAGTTCTCAAACGTTAAAAATGTAGAAATTTAGTCTTTTTAACCAAATTTTGTTAATTTTATTTGTTGTTTCAAATGTGTTTCTCAGTTAATACTGAAACAAAAATGTGTCAAAGAGTATAAATAATCCAAATGTTATCATGAAACGTACTCGAAACATCAAATAAATCTAAAAAAATTTAGTTAAAAAGACTAAATTTATACATTTCTAAAATTAACTAAATTCATACATTTCTAAAATTAAGAGACTAAATTAGAAAAAAATTTTGAAAAGAAACTAATTTCAATTTTTATTTAAAATTAAGAAAAAAAATATATTTAACCCAAAAATTATATGCGAAAATATCGTTGTCCAAAATAAAAGAATAATTGTGGGCATAGGGTCTGCTCGGAATTAAGAAGTGATAAAGGGACCAGTATGAGAGAGAAAGGTAGTACGAGGGTAGGGTAGTGAGTACGAGGGTACATCATTGGTCGTTGTCGTGCCCTCGACTCAAGATGTTAACCTGTACGGACATCAGTAAATGGGTCTTTGTGGAAACCAAAAAGAAAAAAACCAAATAAATAAATCAATTCTTCTTTCGGAAAACAATACAATCACTTTTACTTTTCCCAACCCTTCTGTTCACCACTGCTACAAACCCCACTCATTCATGGCTTCACTTCTTTTTAAGTGGATAATATCTATTATTTCTTTTAAGTTATAAATTTTTATATTTTTATTAACCATTTAAAATGCTTTTCATTTTAATTACGTATATGTTAATCAGATAATAATTTTCTCATTTTTCTTGATAAATTTTTCTCATTCTATTTTATTTTAGTAGTATAAAATTAATAAAATAAATATTTCATAATAATATTTTAAATAGAAAAATCATAATCTAAAAAATTATTATAATTATTTACAAATATATTTCTAGTAGCATGAAATACATTAATATAGTTTGACAACAACAAATATTCTTAAGATAAATTAATTTTTGTTCTCTTATTTGCTTATATCAATAAATGATCATTACAAAAGAAATAAAAAAATACAAAAAAAAATGGTAAGCTAATGTGTAAAAAGAGTTTTCATACAATAATCACATAAATATAATCATACATCACTTATTCATAAAACAGAACCATATCATATATGACTCAATTATTCAGATAAAACATTGATGCGAATCTCAAGGGGTTTAGCACGTCCACCCAAGCTACCACACACAAGTATATCAACATCTTTGACTAGGCTAGGACTTCCTACACATCTCACCACATACATAATTTTACTTTACCTAAGTTTGAATAGTTATTAGAGCGACAAGATAACCTCCAACGTCTAGACTCCCTTATCAATGTTTACACTAATGAAATGTCACCGTATAATCTCTCCATGAGATCCATCATTATTCGTATACATATTTATTCATAAATCTATCAGTCATTCTCATCAAAACTTCATAAATCAGTTATTGTTTTAACATTCACACAATCACACACATTAAACACATCATAAAAGACATATGAAAAATTGAGTTGACCTCTGATATTTTTGCCTAGCTAGAATATCTACTCGCTCAATGACTAGTGTTTGACAACACATTCCCTTAGTGACCAAGATCTATTTGTTCAACGAGTAATGCTTAACAATACACCTACCTAGCGACCATATAGCTCGCCCAGCAAGAATATCACTAAAACTTATAAATTTAAATTCTTGCAAAATTTATCCAACGAGTACATTATCACCCAACGAGTCTACATAATTTTTCAAAGTCAAAATCTGCATATTTATGTCATTTCAGTCTTCCAAATTAGTCCAACCACAACCACGAATGCCAAAACATACTAATTTCATATATACACAACTCAATGATTTAATTAAACTCAAATGCAATATCAACCATATATCATACCAAATTTCAACATATAATCGCTAAAGACAATCAAAACCCTAACTTAACTCCACAAGTCATATTTCATCATATGGTTCAATTACACAAACCAACTATCATAGAAACATACCATCATCAATGACAAGTTATCTATCAGTTTAAAACAACTCAATTAGCTTCCCTTACCAGGGAGACAGATTAGACTGATCAAGAACCCTTGAAACAACTTCAAACATAGAAAATTTTTTATTTCTAGAAACAACACAAACACGATCAGGACACACCATTAGGTCTACAGATCAACAGAAACTCAGAAAGAAAACTCAAATACTACATGCAAGCCAAAAAATGCCACATGCAAAAAAGAATGAACTGACCAAGAAAAGAGGCAAAAAATCAACTTACTGTATTGAAGAAATTGATCGGTCCAAATTGAAGAGTCTGTTATAAGAATCAATCCTACATTTTAAATTCTTTAATTAGACGAACAAAGGATGAGAACGAGAAGAGTCAAAGAACCCTAAAAATGTTGTTTCTAAAAAGATTACATGTCCAAAGATATATATGAAACGCTTTGCTTTCTAAATGATGGAAGTCTATATGGAAGTCAACTCTCAGTCTAATGGATCTTTTTCAAAAAAAAAACTATATGTAGATGATTACATGAAGAGAACACAAGAAGAATATGTGCATATAAACAAGCTTGTTGTTATGATGTCTCTCTACATCGTCTAATGCTTTCATTTAAAGAGAAAATCTTTACAAGTTTTTCAAATTTACTTTGTATTGAAAACTTATTCTCTCTTTGGAGTTATCAAATTTGTATCTTGTTTGAAAAACATTTTTAGTTATATTTTTAATTCAAAAGTGAATTAAAATACTTATTATTTAACATCGTCTAATGCTTTCATTTAAAGAGAAAATCTTTACAACTCTTTCAAATTTATTTTGTATTGAAAACTTATTCTCTCTCTGGAGTTATCAAATTTGTATCTTGTTTGAAAAATATTTTTGGTTATATTTTTAATTTAAAAGTGAATTAAAACACTTATTATTTTGACTCGGTTGAGTTAAATAATCTAGTCAGTTGACTAGTGTTGAAATCAAGAATGGTAAAACTTATACAATCTTCATTAAAAATTAGTGAAAGAAGAATTAAACCTATTTCAAGTTGGAATGAACAAATATAAAAATATGTGTTATTTGTAAACTCTCTTTTAAACACACCAACAACTAATAAATAACTATTGTAGACTAAAAGAGCCATTAAATGCTGAATTACAAAAGTTTTTAAAAACATTATTCAAATCCTCTTTTTATTGTTTTTATGTGTTTAACATATAATTATAAATATCATTTTATTTTTATTCAACAACTTATTCTTAATATCAAATTTATTTTTTACTTAAAACAATTATAATTTATAGAGATTTAAAATTTATTTTTATATGTATCAATTTTGATATTATAATGTTTAGGGTTTAGGTTTAAAAGAGTCAAAACTAACATTCTTTGGATTGGGAGAAAACAAAAAGGAAAGTGAAAGAAAATAAACAAGTGAAATTTTTTTAATCGCTATGGTCAATATAATAAAATATTTTTTTATATATTAATATATTTTAAAAAATAATTACTAAATGATTTTGAAAAATGTAAGTTGGAGTTACAATTTATTTAAATTAAAAAAAATTAAAAAGTTGTTAATAAATATTTAAAAAAATTGAAAATTAATCCATTTACTTCTTTATCTTTATTTTATGAAAAAATATTTACAATAGTAAAATATTATGTAAGAAATCATAATTTAAATAAATTTATATTATGCTAAAAATAACTGCAATGAAAATTTTGTTAGAAAAATAACAAAAAAAAAGAAACATAATTTTCTTCTCTAAATTCATAATCAAAGTGTGTCCATGTATTACATGAAACTAGGATTTGGACGTAAATGAAATTCAAAGGGGGTGTATTATGCTTCAAGGATATACTTATACTGTGTATCTACCCACTTTCCACGTTCATTCTAAACTAGTCCCTAATTTTCAATAATGTTAAAGAATATATTCTAATTTATAAATCTATTATAATTTTTTATTTATAATAACTATTGTTTTAAACAATACTTTTTAATATATAAAATAGTAACTATGATAAATATATAAATTGACTAATTGTTTTGATCTTTGAAATTATTTGAATTATTTGCTCTTTAATAATTTTAATGTATCATCTATGTAAATTATATGTTAAATTAGCTTTTTCAGTAAAGATAATAATTGAATGTATTTTCACGCTTACTTTTGGATATATAATAACAATACTATATCACCTAATAATTTACACGAGCAGCTGACACCTACCCACTGTTTTATGATTCTTCTTTCCTTTTTTAAGTTTACTTTGTTTTAACGAGGGTATCCTTCAAAAGAGGTTTATTGGTTGTTGTATGATTGTGAAAACATCATTTTCTTTATTTTAACAATGAAAAAAATTATATAATTAAGAAAAATATTTTTTGACATTATTTTTTTTTATTTTTTATTTTTTTTTAAATATAAAATTTCATATTATATTATTACAATAATTTTTATACTCTATATTAAATGAATGTAAAAGTGTGTAATATTATTGTTTTTCGAAAATTAATAAAATTAATAGTTGCAGTACAGGAACAGCAACTTGACCATAAAAGGCATAAGTTCATTGTCCCACACCCACATCAAATTGTATCCTATGTATCCATCTATCTTTCTAACTCTTGGAAACTTCTCACTTCTCTATTCCTAACACCCATTTCAGCAACTCACCAAACCATTATTGGCTACACTCTTTCCATTATTGTAAGTTCCTCTTTCAACTCTTTCCTCTTCCAACTGCTTTATCTTCAACTTTTCCATTTTCTGCTCCTTCCTCTTAGATTCCTCTTCCACAGACCTACTTCAAGAATCTCGTTTATTACATTTTTTTTTCTTTCATTTTATTAATATCACTCTTTCTCTCTCTACCTTCCATGTATGATGATGTCCAAAGCATTTTTTTTTCTTTTAGCTAAAGCAAATTAAATTCCTGGGTAAGTGCAGTTTAAGGTTTAAATAAATGGTGGAGTGGTCTCAATTTGTTTATGTGTTCTTTCTTCCCGTAGAAGATGATTTCATCTGGATCCATTTTGTTGTGGAGAAAGTGTTTGTTTGTGTTTTCCATTTTTCCCCCTTAGACGATGATTGTTCTGTGATAGGGAGATGACTAGAAAGAGGATACAGATCAAGAAAATCGACAACATCAGTTCGAGGCAGGTGACTTTCTCCAAGAGAAGAAAAGGGCTTTTCAAGAAGGCTCAGGAGTTGTCAACCCTTTGTGATGCAGATATAGCTCTCATAGTCTTTTCTGCAACTAGCAAGCTTTTTGATTATGCCAGTTCAAGGTATTCTACTATTTCCAGCATCAATGTCATCCTTTCATTTTGCATTTTCTCAACTATTAATTCATACATAACATCTGTTTCACGGGCTCAGGAGATCAGAAGAGAGTAATGGATTTTCTGAGCTCATTACCTGTGTTAAATATATGCATTTATGATTTCTTATATATTTTCAAATTCTTTTAATTTTATTTTAATTGTTGGGGTTGTTACCAGAAAAGTTTCTCTCTCTTCGAGCACTGTCTTTAAACGTTGAATTAATTTTGTTAAAATGGCTTATACTGTCTCTTGTATATGTTTTGCTACTTAGTTTTCTGAAACCAGTTAATTACGAGCAGTAGGTATGTAAAATTCCCTATAAGGATCTTTATCCTGCAGAAGTTGGAACCACATTCTGCAGAAAAACAGTCGCAGCTATTTTGTTTGGAATTTGCTTGCATTATACATATTTGCTGAAAAGCAAAAGTACGTTTAGAAATTAGCTTTTTATCAGCATTGCCATAGTTTAAAGAATAGTCTTATTTGAAATGTATTTTGATTTCACGGTCATTTCTTCTGAAATACATGTTACTCGAACTACTTGTTGGTGATGTGAAAAATATATGTATCTGTATAAACTCTACCACTTGCATACGAGTACTTGTATAATTTATGGAATTATATGAAATTATATGAAGTTCCTAATATTATGAGCATCATTAACAGAAAAGAAAGAAGGGAAATTGAAATGTAAACCTAATGTTTGTGGTTTTTCAGTATGCAACAAGTAATTGAAAGGCGCGATCGTCATTCAGCAATGCATAGATTGGATCGTCCTTCTATGGAACAGCAGGTTAGCTTTAGTAACATCAACTCATTATTGTAGTTGCTGGAATCATTGTTGATATATATATATACTGAATTTCTTTATTATCTTGAGAGTGGAAAGCACATCAAATAATCATATATATTGAAAAGAAGAAGAGAAATTCTATTTCAAGAGAAGTTATAACCTATGAAACTAGATAAACTAAAATTAGACAGCATGTTTGTGCAGGTATTTCTTTCACAGTGCATATGCATTCAATAAGTAGAATTTACTTACTGAAAATAAGTAAATTCTCTGCCAAATAAACCTCCCTCTTATCTCTTCTTTGGAGTATATATGCTTGCTGATATAGGTCATCTATGAAAGAGCTTTTGCATGTTTGAATAGACTTCACATCATAATCTCACCTTGAACACTGAAGTGTCTCATGTGCAATTATTGAATATACACCAATATTGTAATTTTACCTGAGTTTTGAGTTTTCTCATCTACACATTTTTTTTTTCTCTCATGGTTCCTTTTCCTTAATTCTCAATATCTCCTTCTGCTCTATGTTCCTGGAAAGTTCTGAACTCTATGTAGGGACCTACATTTCTTTAAGTACAAATATCACCACTTTTAAGAGAAAACCAGCATAATGTACTGTATTTTTTTCCTAAAAAAATGCAGAGTGTATGCATGTAAATCATTTTCCTAAAAGTTGTTTTTGAAAGGATTTCTCACTTACAATTATTTTCGGTGATTAGCACAATTTGACAAACCATAGTTCCAATATTACAAACAAGTATTTCTGTGTTGTTGGAAATATTGTTCACCCTTTTTACTTTGTCGTGCCTGATCAAATTAATACAAAAAAATGTATCTTTGCTTCTTTTCTCCCTAATGTAATTCAAAATTTCATTTAAAGAAGTCGAGTAATTTGGATTGTTTATCGGTTGATTGTGAAAAAAATAATAATAAAACATAGCACAAATTTTTGTTTCAGCATGATGAATATTAACGGTAAATTTAAGTTTTAAATTGAGTAAACTAATAAATTCAAACATTCTATATATATAAAAAAATTATAAATTTATTGTATTTAGATTTTATATTAAAAGTGATATTGCCTTTTTACTCGAGTTAAAATGAAATCTCTCATAAATAATATCTTCATAAAAAAACATTCATAAAAAAAACCATTATAGATTAGACGTGGCAACGAATTTTTGTTTTCATTATTCTTGAGGATAGTTGTTCTTGAAGTGTTTGACTAGTCAAAAAGACATTAAATTAGGGTTTTGATCTTGGTAAGCTGCCACATGCTATTCTGCGCACGTCTGATCATGACACCATGATGGGGAATGTGTTTGATTATGACGTTAAGGATACTGTATAAACAACACAGTAATGTTGCTTCTCTGACATCGTTAATGTCATCAAATCGGGGATTCACATCCCAATTGTAACATGGAAGCACTTATGTAGGGTGCCTGCTCCTTGTGATAATTTTAGCTTCCATTATTGGAGATAAAATTAATAAGTCACGAAAAATTTAATTTTGTGAATTAGTTTTACAAGAATGAATTAATTTTAAACTTACTTTTTATATGGTAGTAACCTAATATTCAATCATATAAAAAATATCGAGTATTACATTCGTGATATCTATGCCTCAATGTAACAAATCTCATCTACATGTCAGACTTGTTACCTATTTGGTTACACTTTTGACAACAATGGATCTCTCTGTCATGTCAGAAGCAACAAATTGTAGCTTCTGCGATGTTTCCTTATTTTGACGTGAAAATTTCCAAAAACACACTTGCTTATATCCTTATCTTCTGTATTACTGACAATTGCTTCAATCCTTTATTATGAGAAAATACTGTAACACCTTTTCCAGACTTAATATATTCCTTCTTTACTATGAAACATTACATATATATAGGGTAATGATACATAAACAACACTTTTTGACAACATTTGAATATCAATCATACGTGTCATTATGTGATTGGTTCAAATGACACAATGATACTACCATGAACCAATCACACAATGACACGTATGATGATGTTCAAATGTTGTAAAAAAAATGTTGTCTAAGCATCTTTATCCATATATATATATATACGACAACTATTTAATCATGCATATTCATTTTAAAACAATATTAAACATTATCACTGGTATATGTTCATAGCTCATAGCAATAACATACACATTTTTTACTTCCTTTTTGTTTAACCCTTATAAGGAATTTTGTAGACATTTTAAAGCAACTCTAAGATCCTCTACATTACAGTAGTCTTTTGTTCAAATTGATTGCCATCATATTGACATACGTTTGATTAAATTTGAATTTGCAATCATAAATTGTCTACTTTTGGATAATTCAAGCATAACTTGAATACTGTGTAAAAAATGAAAGTATAAATTGTTCTTGCAATTGAGATTAAGATAAATGAATGTTGATGGTTATCAGTAACTTTAACTGATCTAAATTGTATATAAAATAGCTAATTTATTTAAAGAAAAACAGTATTAAATTGTTATATTAATTTAGTTTTTTTAAAAATGAATTGTTATCAAATAAGACTGGTTGAACTAAATTGGATCTCATTATATCTGAAAATATATCACTGGTATAATAATTCAAACAATGCATATACTTCAAACAATTATACTAGTTCAATTTAGTTTAATTTGCTAAAATCATAATCCATTCTATATCAATTCATTTAAACTGTTATAATCTTCAATTCTCTCAACCCAATTTTAAAGTTAAGTTCAAATTTTACAATATAGTTTAATTTAATTCATACATTTTGTTGAACCTAAATTATATCATCACTAATGATGAAACAGTATCAACCCTCAGTGAAGGTACACAAATTATCTTGACAGCCTAATAGTAGCAAAACTACAGATTTTATAGAATGAACACTTTAATGAGTACTCCAAAAATATAAAAACTGAAGCTGAAAAGAAAGAAAAATGAATTAATTACTAAAATAAAAATAGAGTAATTATGTCATGAACCTGTCAAATTCCCCAAAATTGTCAAAAACTTACCAAAATTCTATTTCACCTTCCAAAAACCAATGTAATTAAATATGCTACTCATCTTGCAAAAGTCAAGACTCAGGCATAGTTTTCAACTACAATCAGACTTAGGTTGAAAATAAATTTACACACAGGACCGATTTTTACATAAGAAAGGGGATGCTAATGATGAATTTACCATGGCGACTCAATCAAGCAAAATATTTATTATCTTTAAATGACGTAATTGAATTAGTTGAAAAGAAAGTTACATGTATGTTGTACTGAAACTTCTGCTAACAAAAGTTTCATGCTAACATTTTTTCCTATTTATGGTAAGCATTATTGACATTTGAAGGAGAAATATACTTGTGAATTTTCTGGTGTGGTTGCGTGAATGTGTTTCTTTTCAGATTTGACAGGTAGATTAGTAGAGGTGTATAAGGAAAACTGCAAATTGAGCTATTTACTTTGTGACTACAAGAAAAAAAAAAGTATTATTAATTAATTGTCTTTGACACTATTTGCATGATAACAAAAGTTGAAGATTACTTTCAAATTTATGCACAGATTGAGAGTGACTCCAACGACATCCTGCGCAAGAAAGTAGAAGATAAGAATCATGAATTGAGGTACATATGCACACTGTTTCATATGTTGCATATATAAACATACTATATACTGTATCACAGACTAGGTTTTCCATCTTTAACACAGGCAGTTGAATGGAGAGGATCTGCAAGGATTGACACTGCAAGAACTGCAGAAAATTGAGGAAAATCTTAAAAGGGGTTTGACCAATGTTTTAAAAGTAAAGGTTTGTGCCCTATGATCAATGATGTTCACAGTTCAGTATTTAACCTTTTTGCCGTTTTGCAGTAGGAAAAATGAAAATATTAGTTACTAGTGTGTAGTACTATATTTGATTAGTTTGATTGTGGGGAAACGTATGAATATGTGCTTTCTGACATATTGGATACTATTTTGTTTTAGGATGATAAAGTTATGCAAGAGATCAGAAACCTTAAAAGAAAGGTAAAATCTTATCAAAATCTCTCATACATTTCAAATCTCATATACTCTGTCGTTATTCTTAATTTTTATATCTAATTAACATATTAAAGGAGTGGAAGTGTACATGTTGCATGCATCTAAATGATTGAGATAACGATAATCAGTAAAATCCTTTAATGGTATCATTGAAGTGAGTCAAAGATTTGCATTAAGGGCAAAACCTGGCTTTTGCCTTTCTTATTTAACAGTTTTTTGCTTCTTTTTTCTTCTCTTCAATGTGTTAATTTATATCCAACTTCTTGCTGGATGATGGTTCAGCTTTCTTTTCAATCTGGAAAATAGGAATACGTAAAAAATTTCCACCCAAGTATGTGCAGATTGGAGTGGAAATGAGAAATAATGTTTAACATGTTTATAGTGACTGGTTAATTAAAATTGGTAATACAGTTTAATCAATGTATTTTTAAGTTAAATTTTTTGCTACTTCTTTTAGATATGTGTTTTCTAATTGGTATGAAAGCTTAGAAATCCTTTATCAGCTTTTAGTTATTTTTTACCAAAATATCTTTTGTATTTCAATTACAATATTTTCAACTTGATCTCAGGGAGAATAATTTAGATAGTCCTATCAAAGTATTTTTAATTGGACTTTAACAAGTAATTTCACCTTCACCTTATTGAAACATCTTGAACTTAGCCTTTCTTAGTGTAAATTTAACTCAGTTTGATCAAAGTAATTTCATCTTAGTAAGAAACTCTTATTTCAACTTAGTTCAAAATATATTTCCATCAGAATAAAAGATGGTAAAAAGATAGAAAAGTAAAATGAATCAATAGAAAATTTCAATGTAGCTAAAGTGCTGCAAGTTCTGGAACACATGATTAATCATTGTATAAGCAGGAAGACATAATGTTAAGGATTTGACTTTTCTATATTGGGATGTACTTTAGAAGATGAGGTGTCCTTCTATTGACTGAAAAATGTAATGATTAAAAAATATTATAAAACTAAATACACATTAAAAGCTAAAATTCAATGTGATAATAATCCTGAGTATGCGTAACTGGAAAACTCGAAGGAGGTAGAAATGATATAAAAAAAGAAATGTTTATAATAAGCTATCCTTATATGGGAAACAAATAGATCTATACTTTTCATTATCTTTCTACTAATCTTCCTATATCTTTAGAATAATAGGTATTGAATCTTTATCTTCCTCTTTTTATGAAATGTTGGGAGATTTCTAGGAAGATAAATATTAAACATTTTTTAAGATTTTTTAACTTTGACATAGCTTCATTTTTTTTAAACTTTGACAGTATATCTGTTATAGTGATAATAATTCAAAGAATTACTTTAACAAAGTGTTGTTATAATTTCCAAATAAAAATATAATTATATTTTTACTTTTTTGATAAATTTGAATATTTTTAGAAGATTTTTTTATTAAACCTTTTTGATATATTTAGTACTCATAATTTTTATACTTTTTTAATTCAGTCCTTGTAGTTTAATATTTTTGTTAACTGAATCACATAATTCTTATTCTACTAGATAGCTTATTTGTCTCCATGAATTAGGATTATTGATATAAAATTATACAGACTTTTATTTATATTGGTCATGATTTCCATATAATACCTTCAACAATTAAGGAATTGTTTCCTTTATCGTCACTGATGTTAATGTTTTCGTTTTTTCAAAAAAAATTATTTATTATTTTACATTAATTATATATATTAATTTGTATAAAACACAAAATTTCAAATTTCTTAAAATGTAATCAAAATAACAATATTGACATTCCAGTGAATGAAAAAATTAAACACAAAAACTAAATTAAAAATAAATATTATAAATACTCAAAACAACAAAATTTAGTAAGAATTTAATTAAAAATGTTTAAATCTACATAAACTTCAAACTTAATTAAATAAAAAATATTATAAAAAATTCGAAATATAAATGTAATTTGTTATAAATATCACATGTACGAAAAACATTTGTATTGTATAAATATATATAAAGAAAGAAAGATAAAGGTTGTCTGTGGCTGGCAAAACGTCAGTACGCTTACGTTATGTCTGTCTCCCGACATATGTGCACAGATCATATCATATCAAATGCGTCAAACTGATGTTAGGGAAATGACACTTATATTCCTTTCAACTTATTTTTATTTTAAAAGTACAATGCATTTATCTAAATTGTTCATTAGATAAGTAGGGCAACAAAATAATTTTGATGTTTTTTTTAATGTTTTTGATGTACAAATATTACTTTTGTTTCAGTCAACAATATTCATATAATTGACTAATTCTTGTTTACAGTTAAAGGATATCATGAACGCTAAAACACAATATTTTTATGATGGAAAAAGATCTTTAACAATTTTTTATTAACAATTTTTTTATAATGCATATGTGACTGTTTGTGATGAGTTCGTTTCAAATATTTTTTTCAAATAAATTTAAATATACCAGTAAAATAGTAACATGTATCCTATTATCAAAAAATTATTACAAAAAATTATTAAAATATCATTATCTTTTCAGAAATTATCTTATATTGACAACTGAATCTGTGAGCTTTCAGAAAAGTTGAACATCCAAAGATATGTTGTAGGAAATATCCTGACTATACATAACACTCTATCAGAAATAACAATCTTGAAAGTAACAGATAATTTTGTAAGTAATATATGTAAAGGCAGATTCAAATAACTTTGCTTTAGAAAGCAAACATATGATTCTTTCTCTGAAAAATTTGTTCATCCTTTCTACTAGCTAGGTTACAATCACAGAGACAGACATCTTCTGGTGTCTAAGACTTGTTATAAGGTCAATTTGACAAGTGGCTTTCATACCGAGAGATAGTACTCAAATGAATGAACTTTATTTTTTTGTATTTAATTGGGTGAAAGAAGATAAAACGGGAGGAGTTCAATAGAGGTATCTTATGTGTATATAAATTTATGTTTATCTCTTATTTTTTTTTATGTGTGATTTTGTTTGTATCGAAAAAAAAGTGCATTCTTTGCAACTCTCTTGCTACAATGTTTGATTATGTTGCTCATACAGGGAGTGGAACTAATGGAGGAAAACCAAAGATTGAAACAGGTGATATAAGCTTTTCAAACTTGTCTTTCTTTCCAATTTTTTATATCAATTTTTTACATTGTGTCCTTCTTTACTTTTAATTTTTTTTAAAAAAAAAATACAAAAATTACTTTTTTATAATTATTTTATCTTTATAATATATATCAAATAAATATAAATATATGTGATGTTATTGTTACTTTAAAGTGAGAAATAAATATTTGAAGAAATGCATGTAAAATTTAGGTACCAAGCCTTATCCAGTTACACAGGCAATCATCGGAATCCATTATTAGCAATTCGTCTAATCTTCCTGAAGATGGTTATAGCGACACATCTCTCAAGTTGGGGTTAGTTACTTTTTCTATACATTAATTCAAACTTACGAGTGCCCAATTTAGTGTGGTTGTTTTACGTAAATATCTTCTTTATTTATTAATAATTATTTAATCAAGTTATGGCTAAGGAATGAAAGCTTAACTATTTGTATATATGGTTATTTTTCTTTTCTAAAATTATTTAATCAGATGCATTTTGTACATTAAATTAGATAGATATAGAATTTTGAACATATATATTGAGGGTTACTGATTGAGTTGGATGATGTTTGTGGGTTTCAGGTTACCTTAAATTTGAAGAAAAATGTAGAATGTTAGAAGTGACAGCGTTCACTTCCTTTATGTGTCTTACTGAAAACCAGTTGAATGGAGTGTTATGTAAAGTGAATTTAAGGATGCATTATTGTACTTAACTCATCTTCTATATATACTCATGAGTTAGTGGTCGATGTTTCGATCATGTCTATAGTTTAAGTTAATTTCATTCTTACATATATATTGCAGATTAGATAGGGTTAATTATTTGATTCAATTCATTTTTTTTTCCTATAAAAAACGGTTTTTAATTTAATTCATGTCTTGTATGTTAAACTTTTTCAAAAAAAAATTAAAAGGTTACTTCTTTTAATGATGCTTAATTTTGAAAATAAAAAACTGAAAGAAATAAAAAAATAAAATAAAGACACTCAACAGGTGTATGCATAATGAGAAGAGTTATTTTAGGGAGCGTTAGTATCGTTAGGTTGTGCTAAAGACGTGTTCTGCTTCAAATCTCTTTCACACACACAAAAACGTAAACACTTAATACGCAAATCCCTTGTTCCTCATCAAATTGAAAACCTGGTTTTGTGTCAGCATTTCTCTGAAACTCAATAATCAATCAAAAACATACTATGGATGAAGAGTACGATGTAATTGTGTTGGGCACAGGTCTCAAGGAATGCATCCTCAGTGGTCTTCTCTCTGTTGATGGCCTCAAGGTTCTTTTCTCAATTTCCCCTTCTTCTTATCTTAATCTTTCATTCTAAAACCATTCTTTCACATTTTCTTCTCATTTCTTCATATCTAACCACTTTTAAATCTTCTTATGTAGCCTCGATGGAAAAAGAAAAAGGAAAATTTTTAAAAGAACACTGTAAAAATGATGGTCAATTTTTCCTCTCTAAAAAAACAGTGCAATGGCCTATGTAGTCTTGTCTTTTCAAAGTGTGTCATATGTTGAAGTACAAACATGAGGAAAAACAGTGCCTAGGTTAATTTATAAATTCAATATCTGAAATTACTTATTTACTTGATATACAAATTTATTTAATGTTTCTCTTCTCTTTGCTTTTTAGCCGAAAAATGAACCTATTTAATTTATTTAATAATTTTATCTTCTCTATGCTTAATTTCAATTTTTTTTATACAAACTAGATTGTTTAAAGAGTAACTTTAATGTTTGAGACATCTGCTCAAACTTTGTTTTTCTATAAAAAATAAGTTGTTTTGAGGGATTTTAAAAGTTGTGATTTATAATTACTTTTCAATAGTTTTTTGTTTTCTTGTTTCGGGACTTGTAATTTTATATAATTCAACTTTGTGAGTTGGGTTTTATTTAATGCACTTAAATTCAATTAGATTGTGTAACATGTTGAATGAATTTCAATCCAACTACATAATTAATATATAATAAAAAAATACCATTTGTTTGATATTTTAGGCTTAATTATCTTTTTATTCGTATTATTTATTTATTTATTGTTTAATTAGATCCATTTATCGATAATAGATATAATCAAGTCCTTAAATTTTAAAATTGCAATAATGTGATTTCTATGGTTCAATCAAATCGATCATTTATTTTTCCGATTTAACAATGTAAACCTTCAATACATTAAAATTGATGTTATTAATTTTATACTTTTGTTATCCATGGGTAATAAATTGCATTATGCATAAATTAAAACCACTGACATAGGTTTGTTAAATTTTTTATCGAGTAATATGATGTCACATTTTTAGAATTTTAAAAATTGAGGGATTTAATCGAACTTTTTTATTAATATGTAGAATAAATTGAATAAAATGAGTAACAAAATTGAGATTAGAATGTCATAAATTTTAACAAAAATATTTTTATATTTTATGACATGATTATTATTATTATTATATATATATATATATATATATATATTACTAGTAATTTTAGCCTTATAATTATGAAAGAAAATTATAAAATTTAGAGGTTTTTTTTTTAATAAATAATTATTTTTTAAAATTACACAATCTAATGATTCACGCTTTTGATTCGATTGGACTGTTAAATAAATAAAATAAAATGAACTAGACCCGATTCAATTAAATTTAATTAACTTAAAACAAAAATTAGATTAAACACGATCCTACCTAGACGGTCCTCCTAATTCCAAGCATGTAACATTTTCTTATGTGAAAGTTAGTTTTTTATTACATTTTAACAAAATGATTTATTTTAATTTTTTTATAACTTACTGAAAAGGTAACATTTGTTTTTATAATAATAGATTATAGAATAATAAACTATACATATAATATAATTTTGCCTGTTCCAAATCCAAACTTAGCGAGTTAAGTCATAGGCTAATATCACGATTTCATCTATTGTGCTTGACCTAGCAGATGACAACAAAGTGAAAGCATTTTATATTTTAGGTATTTTTCTTATATATATAAGAAAAGAGTATTTTAATTGTGACGAAGCTTAGGCTATGTCTCCCATTTGAAAATAATTATGATTATATGGAAGCATTAAGAAAGTTGTTAAATAATTCTGAATTTTGAAAATGATAAGTCATTTGGTTATGGTTGAATTAGGTGTTGCACATGGATAGAAATGACTACTATGGAGGAGCTTCTACATCTCTCAATCTTACACAGGTAACTTACTTTTTCGATTACTAATACAAATATCTCCTTTTCCCGTTTTCATACTAAAATCCATTTTCTGCTGTTTAGCTATGGAAACGATTTAGGTCAGATGACAAGCCACCAGAGGAGCTAGGCTCCAACAGAGAATACAATGTTGATATGATACCTAAGGTACCTCACTACTCTCATGTTTATAGATATGTATGTCACATTTTGCCGTTGAAAATTGATGCATCGTGTTAGTATCTATGCATGGTAGACGGTTAAGATATCTCAACTGTTAATTATAATTTATATATTATTATAATTTATTCAGATATCATTCTTTGATAACTTTTTGACAACACATACATGATAGTTTATGATTGGTTCGTTTCAAATATATTTTTAAACATAAATTCAAACAAACCAATAAAATGATGACATGTGTCCCGTTGTTAAAAAATTGTTAAAAAAAATTGTCAAGAAGGTCCTTTTTTATATGCACAAGAAACTTGTACTAATTATGTGTTCATATTTCTTGGCTCTTGGAACTGTTGGGCAATGTAATTTCTTCTGTTATCTTCTTTTTGAGCATGAATTAATGTGGAAAAGAAAAGCAAGTTGCTTTGAGATGGATCTTGTATAGTTATCATTTGTGAAACAAAAACGAACTTTTCATCTGTTTTTTTGTAGTTTATGATGGCGAATGGAGCTTTAGTCCGTGTTCTCATTCACACAGATGTTACAAAGTACTTGAACTTCAAAGCCGTAGATGGAAGCTTTGTGTATAATAAGGGAAAGGTAGGCAACATATTTATTTTCTTTTTTTAAAGTTCTATGTTTCTTACTATATTGCAAGCTTCACATTTCACCACAAAAATCTTACGACAGAATTTCTGAATTTATCTATTCTAGATATACAAAGTCCCTGCAACAGATGTTGAAGCACTGAAATCACCTTTGATGGGACTATTTGAGAAGCGCCGTGCTCGGAAGTTCTTCATTTATGTCCAAGATTATGACCAGAATGATCCCAAATCTCACGAAGGACTAGATTTGAATCAAGTTACAGCAAGGCAGTTGATATCGTATGTATTTTGTTCCTTTATTTTCCTCTGCATTACTTGATTTTTCATCCCTTAAAATCTTTCTTCGATCACATTAAGCATAAAACATGATTGTGATCTGGTTTAATACTTGAATAAATCTACCTTACTACATGTTTAATGGTTTCTCCAAATGTAGGAAATATGGATTGGAAGATGATACAATTGACTTCATAGGTCATGCCTTGGCACTTCATCGTGATGACAGCTACTTGGATGAGCCAGCCAAGGATTTTGTGGAGAGAGTTAAGGTACTGATTATACTGATCAGAATCTATTATCATATATTTCACCAGAGTAGTTGAAATTCCTTCATGAAAATTTTGTCTTGTGCATTTCAATTTTATTACATTGACATTTTGCAGACATGGAGGCACTTCTTAAACTTTATAAGCATGTAATATGTTGTTTTCTCTGTACAGATTTATGCAGAGTCCCTAGCACGCTTTCAAGGAGGTTCACCTTACATATATCCACTATATGGACTGGGAGAGTTGCCTCAGGTTCTCCATATCTATATTTCCATTTTAATCTTGGTAAACTTCAGGCACTAAACTTTGGTTTCTTTGATTTCCTTAAGGCATTTGCACGTCTAAGTGCTGTGTACGGTGGAACTTACATGCTGAACAAACCAGAATGCAAGGTAAGTTACAGGAAAACCAATTTCTCTGTAATTACTTGTGAAATTTGTATCAAGACAATTTATTTTAATTTTGAAGTTTATCTTGTCTGATACAGGTTTTGGGAGTCATTTTAAAGCAGATAATTGTCCTTACTAGTCATTCTGTTCCCTTTCAGTTTGTGTAAATTGATCATTACTTTACTTTGTGTTGCTCAACTCCTGAAACCTGATAAATAGAAGAATCCACGATATACAGAGCAAAATGCTCATCAAATTTGGGTTAAGGAAACAAAAGTAGAAAGTATTTAATCAAAAACATTATATTAAAAGAGAAAAATCAATTAGACTTACTTTTTGAGTAATTATAAGCCTCTATTAGAATGTATACTAAATGCATCTTAACCAATATATGCAAAGGTACTCTCAAGTTCCTTTTTGTACATTTCTCCTCACATATAATCTTGTGGTACACAGGTAGAATTTGACGAAAATGGGAAAGCCATCGGTGTGACATCAGAAGGAGAAACAGCCAAATGCAAGAAAGTTGTTTGTGATCCATCATATCTATCTGATAAGGTTAGATTTCTATGATAACAACAAGTGTGAGCTAGGTTTTCTCAAGTGTTCCATGGTTTACATGAATGTCCCAAGTCTGAAAACATGAATTGCAGTAAAGTGTGATCTCCTCCACTCCATCTGACACTATTCATTCATCAGGTTCATAAGGTTGGAAGGGTTTCACGTGCAATATGTATTATGAGCCATCCTATTCCAGAAACCAATGACTCTCACTCAGCACAAGTCATTCTGCCACAGAAGCAGCTTGGTCGCAAGTCAGATATGTAGGTTTGCTTTGATCAACTCCAATGCTTTCATATTTTACTAAATATGCATGAAAAGAACAAACTATAAGAAAACACACAAGGGAACAGCCTTTTTCCAGAGAGGGGCTCCAAATCCTGCAAAAGGTTGTAGCATTCCCTCTTTAAAAAGGTCAAGGTTCTTGAAGAAGAAAAGAATAGAAATCCTTGTAGAATCAAACTTGGCTCATTATAAATACCCGTCTGTTGACTTTTGTAATCACAGAAAGTATTTGTAACTGACAGATATTGTTGTTATACGCAAAGTATGTTATAAAATGGAAAATTCAATTCAAATTTCCATTTTCAAAATCATAAAAGCAAAATAAAAAAAAATGTTATTGGCTATGTTTGCTCATGTACTTTGTTATTGCAGGTATCTCTTCTGCTGCTCTTATGCTCATAATGTAGCACCCAAAGGAAAATTTATTGCTTTTGTTACAACAGAAGCAGAGACTGACCAGCCTGAGGTGGAATTGAAGCCTGGTATTGACCTTCTTGGACCTGTAGATGAGATATTCTATGACATGTATGACAGGTTTGAACCCTGCAATGATCATGAGGCTGATGGTTGTTTCATCTCTACTGTAAGTATTGAGTAGAATCTCTCACAAGCATGTTTTACTTTCTTTAGTTGTTTCTTATTTCCAAACCATTGCGAACAATACTTGATTGGGTTATCTAGTGCACAGTCATACAAACACATACAAAGTAGCTTGTTTTGATTAACTTCGTAAAATATCCAAAGTCTATCACTAATGAATATGGCCAGAACTTCTTGTAAGAAAGAAGAAACAAATATCATTTTGGTTTAAATATAGCAATGAACATAACATGTTCTGTAAATATACAATTAGAATCCTACGGTTTCCCCTGTTGTCCTTCATGATAAATATGAAATCTTTATTTCCTTGTTATTTTTATTTTTAAAAAACCAAGTGTAATGATCTGAAATTAAATCCTTGCAGAGCTATGATCCTACCACACACTTTGAAACCACAGTTAAAGACGTGGTCGGGATGTACAGCAAAATCACTGGAAAGGTTTGTATCTTTTCACTTAAAATGCAATTTACATTACTATCTCATCACATACTATGACAATTACAGAGTTTGAGAACAAGAATTAAAAAAGAACTTGTATCTTTCATTTACACAAAAGCTTGTGCTTGAAATTTAACAATATTTCCTTGTTTTCTTACTCCTTATGAAATTGCATTTTCAAAAATAAAGCTAAATTATCACCATTATATAGAATGGTACCTGCACTTGTTGATTTGACCTAAAAAGCATGCGTAGCTTTGTGTTCCGAAGTTCCAACCTCCAAGCAAAATTTAGACCTAATTTGTTACCTCGTGTAACAAAATTTCTATACCCTTAGAGAATCTGATATAATGATTTACAGTATGATCTTGGTATTCCGCATCTGCATGCACCAAATGTAATGTTACATAAATAAAATATCATATTCAAGGGGAAAAGGTAATAAAGTCTGGATTTTTTTTTTCTTTTCCTGATCAGCATCACTTTTGTCTTTTGTTTCAGGTTCTTGATCTTTCTGTGGACTTGAGTGCCGCAAGTGCTGCAGCTGAAGATTGAGATTGCTTGAAGCTATATAAACATGCCCAAGTTTTGAAAGAGAAGCTTTATTCTTTTTTTTTTTTTAATTTCAAATTTATCTTTTAGATGATTTAATGGGAACAGAACTCATCCTTGTTCGTTTTGTCGATGGAATTTTTATGTCCCATGTATGACAGCATTCTTTAATTCAGACGAGCTGTTTATTAGTCAATATAATTCTTTAAGATCATTTTCTTTCCATAGTTAATTCCATTTCTCAGAATATTTGCTTAAAATTATATGAATGTAACATGATAAAAATGACTGTGATGTGATGATCTGCATTGCAAGAAAACTAGGGATACTTAAGACATTTAAACCATATAAATTTTATACATCACGCTTATTTAAAAAACTCGTAGATTATTCATTCATTTCAAATTGATGGCAAGACCTTTATTAACATAATGCTTTTGCACAAAAAAATAAATTGCGCAATATATAGTGTGATGATTATAGCATTGGCAAAATCAGCACCTACTTTTCCCAAAATTCAATTTATCGTGCGACCTTTCATTATTTCTAGTTTTCAACCAGGTCACAAGTTCGTTACGTTGCTTTACATTGCATACAACTTGCCAGCATTACTTCAAACACATTAAAAAAGAAAAAGTAGAGCGACACCACCCAGCATTCATGATGATTACAAACACCACATTTTTTACTCCCGACTCGTTCAACACCGAAAAAAGAATATTTTTATATGAAAATATAAAACAAATTGAGATGAATCAAGTACAATAATTAGGTGTTAGATAGGTGTAGAAAGGTGTATGATTATATTTTTCCTAATTTAAATAGCTCTACACTGGGTGCAGGTAACTCCAGTGACTCATAGTTTCCTCTTTAAACAGCAACTCAGCCAACATGACAGATTTACATGCAAATGAATTCGAGTGCTAAGAAAATAAAAGTTTCTCCTTCACACAGCACATGCAAAAGGGTGCACTGTGAACAAAACTCATTAAGCAATTGTCATATATATTATTCACATGCTACAATTAGATGACTATTAAAGAACTAGAAGAGAAGTGCTACAAAAATTGACTTACCAGAGTTTATGATATACAACAATAAATTGAAAAGAAAAGTCTTTTGGGCTTTTAGCTGCCTAACTTGAAAGCATCTACAAAGAGACCCAAACATATGCCAGCTTTCCAGAAGTTCACCATCACTAGAAAAGACTGCAACCTCCCGGGCCTTGCAGTGGCAGGCATTCTATATATTAGCATGCCAATTCCTTCAATTGCAGCCACCACAACACCAGCAACCAGAACATCCCAATCACCAGTTTGCCCAAGGATTGTAGCCAGTGCATTAGCCGTGTAGAAGCCCAAGAGTAGTAGGAATATTTTCAAGGGTAAGTTCTTTCTAGTTGAGTTCAGCTTTTCTAGAAGTTGTCTGCCCCCTGCAGTCAGTATCCTACCCAGTCGAGTACCACCAAGATTGGAACTGCCTTCGTTGATGCTTTGTTGGTCACCATTTCCAGACACTCCACCTGTGTTCAAGGCAAAAGCTATTTTCCACTCAGCTCTTCTTCCCAGGAAACTGAACCAGGGTAATGAAAGACAATTAATATTTGCATGGATAAAGAAATTATCCACTCCTTTAATATTAAGATTCAGAGGTGCCCAAACTGTCCATGCACTTAACAATGCTATTAGAATTGTAAAGGCGTGCTTATTTCTAGCATCTTATAATGCAAAAAGAGAAAGTATCTTATTGGAAAGAAAAGACTAAGAAAAATATATGCACAAGGTTAGGTGAGAAAAAAGAAAAGTATTCATGGGAAGGCTGCATGATATCTCCATTTTCAGGTTTTAAGATAAGAGTTGCTAACAAATAATATAAAAAGCATACATAACAGCAATAATCATTGCTCTTTTTCCCACTGTGTGAGGTCAGCTACCACCTATACGAATCAGACGATGCTATTGTATTTTAATGAAAAGCAACTTTCCATAGAAGCCTTTCAAAGGTTTTCTTGGTCTTCCTCTACCTGTATTTTCTAGGCTATCCTTCATTTAAATAACTGTTCTAACAGAGGGTTCATTATTTCTTTTCACAACAAATAAATAATATGATGAAAAAATCACCATAATTTTAGATCAAGGGTCAAATTTTTAGAATAAGTTCAATTACCAGTTCTGAGCAAAAGGTGAAGACTTCATGCCAACTTTTAGAGTTAGCCCGTTAATATTTGGCTCACAGACACAACTGTGGATTCTGGAAGTTGCAGGGGATAGACATGATTTTTCGGAGCTTTCATTCTCTGTAATTGATAATCTCCACTTCAGAATCGAAGATCCCACGTGACAAGCCATGTATTAAGAAGTTATAGTGCTGAGGCTTCTAATCTGCACCTGTTCAAAATCTTAAGATGTTATACGCAGAGCTTCATATAATTTATCACCCATTAAAACACAAATCAACATGAGTTAAACTTAAAACTATAATGTAATGAATGAGTTTTTATGCATAGTACTGAGGGGGCAGTAATTGGTAGTCAAACATTCAAATTCTATTCAAGGTGGTAACAGACACGGCAATTGCATATAAAAAGAATATGTATGTAGATAATCACAGGACTTCTAGCTAGAGGGACCTAAGAATATCTTTACACTTGTTTAATTACTAACATGCCACATTAATGTCAACCAAGAAGTCAAAACAACAAAGCAGCATAACATATCACCATGCCCAAATGTGCAAAGGAAATAAAAAGAATGTTTAAGCCTCTAAGGAAAGCAAGTTAGTAATCTAAAATCTAAAAACATTTAAACATCATCGTCTCAGCTGCGATGTGAAGCATTGCATTCTCATCGTCCTCACTTTCAATGTTGTAGATTTGTTCCTCCTCCTCTTCACTTTCAATTTCATCACCATACTTCTCTTCCTCTCCTTCTAGCTCTAGTGCATAATTTCTTCTTCTAATAGGCCTAGAACTAGAAACTGCCGCTGCATTCTTTGTTCTTGTATGTTGCCTACTGGATGTAATAAGCTCCCCACTGTTGCAGCTGCTACAGTTCCCCAAGTTAAATCATCAAATACTAATTCTTCGTGGACACCTTCTTCTTTTTTGATCATTTCTCAAAACAACCATTCATTACTCTCATCAACCTCATTCAAGACAACGGAATCCATCTGTTAGGCAACCGGAAATTGTGAGGAGAAAAACAAGACTGAAAAGAAGCATGGTCTACAGGGTCGAAGCACGGCCTGCAGGGTTGAAGCATGGTCAACTGGGTTGAAGCATGATTTGGCAAGTTGAAGCACGGTTTGTTGGGTTGAAACACGGTTGGAGCACGGTCAGTTAGGTTGGAGCACGGTGCGCTGAGAATAGGCAGTGCGGGGTGTGATGACAGATTGGAGCCGTGAATGAAGTGCAGTGGTCGCTAGAGGAAGACAGTCTCGATTGCAGTGGTCACCAGAGGAAAAGGATGCTTAGAGAAAAGGAGCACATAGTGGTTGCGGTTATTATTCACCCCAAAAAAAAAAAAAAAAAAAAAAAAAAAAAAACCAGATCGATAACCTAAACTATTGATACCATATAGATTTGTTTATATTCTGAATGTATTGTGTGGCTAATGCAAAGCACACAAAATGTATTTATAGCATAGTACATAATCAATTATAATAAATACACCTAATAATTAGGAATTAATATCCTAATTTTCCAGATTATGTAATGCTTAATTTCCTAGAAATCTGAAATGGCTTATTAGATTCTCACATTATGCATGTCCATACTTATGAACCTATTTTTTAATTGTTATGAACCCATTTTATGAATTATGTATGAGTTATTTTATCATTTATATTACTTTTGATGATGCACCTATTTGTGAATATAATATTTTATCTACTCATAACTCTTACAAATCGAGTTATGATCCTCTCAAGTTATGAGTTTTCATTCCCTTTCCGATCCCCTTATGGATGGTCGAGTTTGACAACATTGGTGATGATGGCTAGAAAGGTTGTGAAGTTGGCTGAATAAATTGACTGGCAAATGGTGGTTGGCCAAATGAAGTGGTCACTACAAAGAAGAACTAGGTTTCATTCAATGTTGTAAGATTAGTAGCACTGGTGGAAGTGTCATCGGAATAATGACCAAAAAAATGGCTAAGAGTGTTGATGGTAATGTAATAAAGTCCAAAGGCAACGGTGGTCTAGGTTTGAGGTAGAATGCAGAAGGGAGTGATTAGCAATTTGTAGAAGAGGGAAGTGAAAAATTGAAATGAAAAATGTGAGCCTACTTGTGAAAAACGATATTGTTTCAAAGTTATTTTAGGGGCACCCTGGGTTAAAACCAAGTTGCATCAAAACATGTGCCACAACCACAACCAAGGACTGACACAAAGCGACCTTCAGGAACATAGAGTTGTTATTCCATTCTACACTAGCGGCATGAACACACTATTGATAACTAAAAGGGTAGTGGAAGAGAGTTGTGTTAGGTTCCTCAACAATCAGCGTAAAACATGCCAAAAACCCCAATTATGGATCACTCATGATGGATTTCTACCAATACTAGGTTGGTACTTGAAAGTAATGCACTGTATAGCACAAATATAATGTTAAGTTAGCTAGTCACTGTATTGACGTCTAGATGTAGTGTTAAATGAACTAGGATCTTTACATTCTTCCATACTGCTTTGGGTAAAGAAGCTAGTCTAGGAATGCTTGCTTAGGTTTGGTCCTTCAATGCTTTGACAAGTAAATACTAAATGGTGCTGGAGAAAGAGTTAATGAGATAGACAATATGTGGTTTAAACTTTGGTATGTCATTAAACTTATAGGAAAGAATGGAGTATGTATTACAATAGACGAGAATAGGAAGAAAAGTTTGGTGGATTGCAGCGGTATAACAGCAAGATAATATCTTTAAAATTATTGTAAGCCTGTCAATATCATTAAGCACCACAAATCCACAAGTAGGATCAGAAGCACTTTTGAAATAAAGGGAGGATTTGGAGGGGTTGTTTCAAGGCATTCAACAAGAATCAGAAATTCTCATTGGCAGTGATCTACATGATGCTATCATCTTGCACTTTAATCATGCTAACAGCAAAATTTAAGAGAATGAGTTTTGCAGTTTTTTACACTCAACAGAATATTTATGGCTGTATTTCAAGACTACTTGGGGTAATTTTAGATTAGTAATATAACGTGACTTATAACGAGATGATAATAAGGAGTCATCGTGTTAGCATGTGGTCGGGTTTCAAGTTAGCAATACCAATGTAAATTATATAGTTTTTTTGAACTTCTAAGTATTGAAATTTCAAAGTCCACCACTGTATCCAAGTGATCTTAAGAAAACATTATCAGATACATCGAGAAGTTTGCATTTGCTTTTATAGGCGCAAATACAGATTATGAAGATAAGCAGAAAAAAGAAAATCACTAACACATAGGCAGTTCAGGATACCCAAGATTATAAACAATCCGAAAGCATTTAACAATCAAGTGAATAAAATAGAAAAGAATACAGTAAGAAAATTTGAAAAAGCCAAAATGATACGTAAAAACAAACTAATCCTAATAAGATCCTAAGGGGGTAAAACCCTCCCTTTAATTTAAAAGTGGCCACTAAAATAAATAATAAGTATAGGAACAAGGTATTCCCTTATGCACTTTAAAACAAGCCGCAGCCTTACCTAGAACTCAGCCCACAGTTGCTTACAAAATTAGCAGAAGTCAAGATTCTCAAGTTGCTAAACAACAAGGAAGTAGCCCTAATTGTTGGCAATTTCATGACCCCTGTGAATCCATCGACAATGGTTGAATTTTCTGTTATGGTACAAAGAGAGTCATGGATTGTCAAAAACTGAAACATCAGTATCCAAAAACAGAATTTGAGTGAAACGTTAGTGTCAGTGTTACCTTCATGAAGAGAGAACGATGAAGGAGAACCCAGGAACACACGCAGTGACCAGAAACTCTTGCTACTGAAATTAAACTGTTTATTATCTCTTTCAATTCCATGCCACTAACAATTCGGGTCAAATCACTCACCCGAACCACGCCTCTCGGGTCCGGCAAACTCTAATTTATAATAAACCTTTTTCATTAATGGTAAAAGGTTCAATTAATAAACCATATTTTTAATTCCTCATAATAATTTCACCACGCATTACTAGTTTATTACATGTTATTATCAATTCAGGAAAAACAAAACAGCGTTAGATAGTTTCATAGTCAAATTAAAAATAGTTAATTTTGACTTTAAGACAAATATTTTACTTTTTTTTTATGTCAAAAGTATTTTAGATACATTTTGAAAGGTCAACGAAAACTTAAGTAGAACTTTTAAAACTAAAATATAAAGAATTGTTTATTTTTAATTCTATTATTTTCATATTTTATTCAATTTATACTTATTACTAATAGAAAAGGTCAATATGTCGTCTAATTTTTAAAATATATAATGAAATGGTCATTTTTTTTCATTTGATTAATAACTAAAATGATTACAAATAATTATTAATTTATGTATAATGTTATTTACTTCTAATACATAATTCATACCATAAATAGAATACAGTATTTGTTAACTTCTTTTTTAATGCTATACTTTAGTTAAACAACTTCATTGTTTAATAAATGAAAATAATTTATTTATATACTTATGTATTAGAATAAGTAATTAAGTATTCTTTATTATTTTAAAACACTAAATAATTTATGTTTCTAAAAATAACGGTTACACACTTTTTTTATATTATTCTTATAAAATTTTGTATATTTTTACATTATATTATTTTATTGTTTTTAATATATAATTTTGTAAAATTATATAAATTTTAAAATGTTATTATTTAAACATAATAAAAATATGAACTATCGTATTCAGAAACCCGTATATTTTCGCCGGCAATTTAAAAAACTAATTATTTTAATTTCAAATCAAGCTGGATTATATTATTGTACTTTAAAATGAAATAAATTAATTATTGAAAATATCACATTATCATGTTATTGAAACTAAGGGACTTTGATAGAACATTTTATTAATGTAAAAGGAAATAAATAAGTAATACAAAAATAGAAATAAAAAAGTATTAAAAATAAAACCAGAATTTGATTATTCATAAAAACAAAAACATATTTCACTCTAAACAGTGACAAAAAAGTTTTGAGTGATGAAATTGCACTAAAAGCAAAATGTAAAAAATGAAAATAAGAAAAGAAAAACAAATTCATAAATAAATAAAATGTTGATAATATGGTTTGAGTGGAAGAATATTTAAGAGCCAATAAGGCATGATCCATATAGAATAGGAAGGAGAAGCATGGAAGAGGTGGAGCAGGTCAAAGCAGAGGCATTGCAGATAATGGGAGTTTTTCAACTTCTTCCGAAGCTCGTCGTCTTCGATCTCGATTACACTCTTTGGCCTTTCTACTGGTTTATCTTCTTACATGCCAAGTTGTTTCATAAATTTTTCAATCTTGTTTATTCTCCGAGGAAAAACCCATGTTCTTGTTTAATTTCAGTGAGTGCCGCTCGAAGCACGATACGCCTTATTTGTTTCCTCATTCTAGAGGCATTTTGCATGCGCTCAAACGCCAGAACGTTCATGCTGCAATTGCTTCCAAGTCACCAACTCCTGACATTGCAACCACGTATCTTGACAAGCTCGGCATCAGGTCAATGTTTGTCGCCGAGGTCTGTTGTTTTTCCTTGCCTTTTTTCATTGCAACGAATGAAATTGAAGTGACGGTGATGTTCTTGTTGTTGCTGTTTCGGTTTTTATTTAAACAAAATCAAACGGCGACTTCTTGTTGCTGAATCAAGGTTCTCTTGTTAGCAAAAATTAGATTATGTAGTTTAGTTGGTGTGGGAAAGCTTAACCAGAAAGCTTTCGCAAGGTAGATAAGTTTCAATTTACAAGAGAGGTTTACTTTGTTTACTTTTTTTTTTCATTGTTGGAGAAATTATTCAAATTGAGCTTCACATATAAAAGGATTGATCTAGTCATTAACAAGAGGTTGGTCATGTTGTAAGTTTCACATCCTAAAATAAAAATCATCTTATCGATGGAAGGAACACAAAAAAGACCATTGTTAGTTAAAATGCTTATCTAGCACATAGCATACAATAAAGCTTGAGCAAAATCACATTCAACATAGGCGGTTCCTGTTTACTCAAAAGTATTAGAGAAACAACATCGAGATTATCCTCAACAGTCCTCATTTTTTTTTTTTTTTGTTGTCCTTTGTAGTAAGTATACTTTGAAACCTATGCCAAACATTAAATGAAAGTGAAGCAATTTAACCCTGTACCAAGACTTAATAGCCAAGTTGTTGTAGGAGAGATTTTTGGATTCAAGGCCAGCTTCAGCCTTCAGGAGGAAAACATTGTTAGATAGAGAGTTTGGTTAGGTTTATTTGTCAAATAATGATGCAAATATCTTAAGTTCAATGAAAACAGAAAAGCTCGTGCAGAATTAAAAGATAAAAGTTCTTTTGAGTCTGTTTTTCTGTAAGAATACGGGTGGCGAAAACGTATTGATATTTGGTTTTTTGGAATTGGAAATTAGAGATTTCAGAAAAGTTATCACCGAAATAACTGGCTTGTGGTAGCCAATTGATCATTCGAATCATGAAAAAAAAAAATAGAATATATTGCAGGGCAGTAGCAAAATCTTGTGATTCCGTTAAAACCATTCAATGTTCTTGCCTTGAATTTTGCCGATGAAATCCTTGTATACTCCTTAAGCCTTCCCTCTTATATGGTAAATGTTTGTAACCAGATTCATGTCTTGACCGAATTTACTTCTTTCTCATTGTTAAGGAAATATTTTACAGCTGGACACACAAAACAGATCATTTTCAGAAAATTCATTTAAAGACTGGGATCCCCTATAACTCCATGCTATTCTTTGACGATGATAATAACAACATCCAAGAGGTAACAAAGTTTGCGTTTGCCAATTTTTTTATTTCAATGAAGTTTGTTAAATTTTCTTACCAATTTTTCACATTTTCAACTGGATCTTTTATTAATTTGACGGTTGGATCATACAGTGTTTTGTGTGAATTTACTATTCTTTGGTTGGAGCAAGGATTATCGATTTGTTATATAAGTAACATGATTTGTAGTGGTAATCGCAGATCTCAAAAATTGGAGTAACAAGTATTTTGGTCAGAAATGGGGTAAATCTTGAAGCATTTAGAAACGGCCTCGCAAAGTTTTCTCAAAACGGGAATGCATCAAAGAAGAACAAGCAGAAAAGGCCCAAGTAATACTCTCAAAAGGCAGATACTCTCAACAAGGATGCTGAAATTGAATATCCATCCTAACGAAATTTCTATCTGCGTTTATTCAGAAACACACATCGGTTGACGATTTCAAATATGTTACCTCTATTACTCCCAATTCTCGATAGGAAATTGAAAGTATACTTGGAGCATTTTTAATATGAAATGTAAGTGTATTTAACTGTATATCTAGTTGAGTAAAAAACTCTATGAGCAAGCAAGAATGTCTTGTCTTACTTAGTCCTAAAATAAGCCCTTGATACAAAAAAATTAAAGTCTATTTACCGAAACTGTTTTATAAGAATTCTTAAAATGGTAAAATCATAGTTTATTATTTTCCCAAAAGTCAAAATTATCTTATACATGAATTAAAACTAGATTCAAGAAAATTTGATAATAAATAATTTATATCATTTAATTTACACACAAGTTTCCTTGATTAATGATTCGTTGAAGTTTTGAGAAAGAAGTGTTCAAGCATCATAATAATTGATCATATCTCTAATGGTGTGTTGTCTCAACATTATGTAAAGACGATTATCATGTACCAGACTTGGAAATTTCCCATGATTTTCCTGAAGATAAAAGATTTTTTTTTTCTATTTCACTTTTCCCTATCTTACGATAGCTACGGGTAAAGTTTCTTAAAAAAATGCACGAAGCGTGTGTTCTTGAACTAAATTAAAGATCGTCTCTTTAGAATTTGCTCCACCCAGCCCTAAGTTCAATTTTGATATTCATGTATATGAAGGAAAATTATTGTATGGAAGAGCATCGCTTTGGCGCTTCATCACATCTTGAGATTAGTTTCGTACTTAATTAGTGATGCTGACAACGTTCAATGCAAAATTATATGATATCTGATTCGGATACCTTACTAGTAAAACTAGTGACTCAATACGACATATGTGAAAAGTACCTCCAACCAATCACAGTATTAAAATATAACTATTACAACAGAAACTGCTCTAGCAAAGTGGAGAGTTTATTATATATCGTCAGTTATAATTGGATTCAAGTCTCTCTAAAAACTGAGACAATTTTAAATACTGCTTTATATATTTACAAATAATAGGCCAACAGCCCACCTTTAATAAGCCTATATCTAAGAACATAACTCGGTTACAAAGAATGAACAAACAATTTTGCAAGCAATACTGATAAACAGAGGTTCATTGGTTTGCAGTAGATTAATCATCACTACCGATTTATATCAGCTCACCACAACTTTAAAATGTTTTAAACTCTTTCGGAAAGGAGTAGTTGTTCAAGTTCTTCCCTGCGCCTTTCCAATTCCTGTATGTATCCATAAAAAACAAGTAAATACAGCAGGTTTTCTGGGTAAAAAAAATCAAATTTTCATTAGATCAGATGGAGATAAGAAGTTACTCAAAGAAATAAAAGTCTAAATCCTCAGTTAGGACTTAAGACTGAAAACAAGCCTAAGCTATTGATCTTTGTATCCAATCTCCACTACTGATCATGGACATGAAAAGGAGGAGAAAGCACTATTGCAATCTGACTACAATGATCCAACATGCAAAGATGCAAACCTCCCATGAATATTTGAAGTTGAGTAGGTATTTTATCTATATGAAAAAACCTTAACCATTACGCAGTATTTTCAAATCATATAGTCACTATTCAGTGTAATGGAAGCTGCCAACAGCATATTCAGATTTTGATATGATTAATCCATCTTAGATCTGTATAGCACGTCAGTATGTTAGTTTTCCCAATCATGCAAAGCATGTATCAAGATCAGCATCAGGTCAAAATCAGAACTTCACTCTCTTCATCTTACAATGACTACAATTTAAGGTATTTTCATATAGATTAAGGAAAACAATAGATATGCCACTTTCTAAAAAATTTATTGAAATAATCTCACTCTTTTAATAAATGCGTTACTTTGATGATAGAGAGACATTACTTTGAAGACAAGCATAAGGTGAAAACATCAGTCAATTTGAAACTGCTTTAAATGGTTAAAATGACAACCATTGTAGGACGGGCAGAGTGTGTCATCATAACTATGTAACCACATATAATATATATGAATCAGATTAAATTGTAACATCTGAAAATAGAAGCATACCTCGAGATCCTTGGCTGCTTGCTCTCTTGTAATCTCCTGTTTCTGGCGGGCACGTTTAAGAAAACCAATGCACAAGATACCCTTCATTGAGAAGAGAAATTAAAAAAAAACAAAATTGATATTAAGATTAATAAAAAATAAATTTTGATAAGATCAGAAGTAGATAAAAAATTATGGATAAAAATAAGTCTAAAACCTCAGTTGAGACGTAAGATTGAAAAACAAGCCAAAGCTATTGATCTTTGTATCAATCCCACCAATGATAATGGACATGAAAAGGAAACTTCCCTATTGCAATGTGACTATAACAATCTAACATGCAAACCTCCCATGAATTATATGTCTGAAGTTTTGAGTAGGTACGATACCTTACACGATATTTTCAAATCATATAGTCACAGTTCACATACTATGCATTAATTTAAAGTAACCAAATTCTGAAATTCAAAGATTTATTGAGATAGTTCAATTCACCCTATCTTGAACTAAGCCTATAAAACTAATAACTACAACCATACTTTTTTATGCATAACACTAAATTGAAGTAATAAAAAAATTATATGACTAAATAGATTATTTCTCTTCAATGATCTTACTGAAACAACATAAATAACGCCACAGCCAAGTAGCAAATAACTTGCTATGCTCTGAAGAAGAAAAAGGTCCCTTCGCTCCCCAGTAATGTCAGGAAAAGCCCTTGTCATGACAGCAACACTGCACAAATAAAACCACTATTCAGAAACCAAGCCACAAAGTCTATCATGATGAAGAAAATAAAAATCACGGTAAGTACTAGTGGTAGCTACTTTCAAAACAGTTTACTCTATTCTAAATACTACTTCCTAGTCAACAACATACCACTGACATTTCCTAATGGACACTATTCCGTTCCTCCAACAAAGTGCAATTAAATATCATTATTGCAGCTTAAACTTTACTGCTAAACATCTAATATTACAGAAACAATATTACAACACTTTGCTAACCATTGACCAAGGACAAGAAACAAAAACAATATTACAGAAAAAGGCACAGTGATCCAAAATATAAAAGTGATTCAACACGTGCTTTTTAGTATAAAGGGTATTTAACAAGGTGTGCACCTATTGTTTAACGAAACATCATTACCTCTCATTGGTGAAAGAGAAAGAGAGTAAAAACTAAAAAGTGAAAGTGCTTAGAAGAAAGAAAATGAGACGGTAAAAATTTAAACAAAAAAGTATGGAACTCACCAATTATTTTCACCTTATTTATCAATTATGTCTATTCACTTCACTCGTTTAACTCTTCTTCATTCCTTACCGGTTTCTATAAATCAAACACTTTAATTTCGTTCTATTTCTTCATTATTTTCATATACCTTATCAATTCCCATCTATGTTTTTTCTCACATACTTCTTTATTACATATCAAAAAAATGAACCCAAAGATTAAGGAAATGGTCAACAGAGGCGTATTAAAAAATTATGAATGCTAGGAAGTACTATAAACATATTTTATGACATGATATGAGATCAAATGATTTAATAAGCACAGGAAGTCAAGTTAAAGAGTAAACAGGTATAATAAATGTGAGTAAATCGAAAGGAACACGCACAAGATCTGCAGCATACCCCTGGCAGCCCAATACTCCAAAACCTAAAAAGGATCAGCAATCAATTAGATCACAACAGAGCATGCAACGCGTAACAAGACAAGAGTGTTAACAACTAATCGAATAACCGCAAGAATGATGCTCAAACGGAACCTTAGAGAACTTGAGGATGAAACTCCATTCGGTCTCAGCGAGGACCACAAAAGCCGCTATGATAACAGCGTAACAGCGGAATATGCCGTCGAAAATCTGAAACGCGCTCGTGTAAGAAGGTAACGGGAAGTGAGAAGCAGAGAATAAAATTGAGAGAGAGAAGAGGTGTTACGTCGGATGCGTGTTTGAAGGAACGGACGGCGGAGAGAACATTGACGGCGATGCAGAGAATGGCGGCGAGAGAGGTGAGGAAGCTGAAGCAGCGGCACGCTACCAAGAAAGGGTCTGGTCTGTTTGTTCTAGTGACGACGCTCTCTTCCACTACGTCGCCGTTTCGGGACATTTTTGTGGAACAGTGGGAGTTAGTTATCGGAGGCAACAGACAGAAGGGTGGAGTTGAAAACGGGTATGGGAATCTGTTTTTGGTTTGCTTTTGCTTTTGCTTTTCTCTGCTTCTTCCACCTCAAGAGGAACACGTGGCGATTCAAACATTGGGATTTACCCTTAATTACGTCTCCTAATGAAAAAAAAAACACTATTCAAGAGTACACCTGTTAAATAATGATATTTGGTAACATTATTTTTATAATATTTTAATATTATTTACTTATTATTTTATAATTGTAGAGTAATTTTAAATTAATCATATAATATTAAAATATTATAAAAAATGTTTTCAAACTATTATCATTTTTAACAAATTAAACAAAAGTATGTCGTATACCTTTATACTATGTCTAACGGCTTAGTTTGTCTTGCATCCAGTGTATCAAAAATGGATTGCGAGAGTCTTGTAACTACACGTTAAAATAGTATTAATATATGGTTCTTGTTAGATGACTTTTATTGTGAGAGAAGTACGAATAAGAGACAAGGTGAATCGAAAAACTTATCTGATAAAAGGAAAATAATAGAGTTGAATCAATTCATCATCTACATGGAAGTAAAGGACATTCCAATTGATAAGGATCTAAGTATGGTTTAGCTTGAAAATGTGATGGATACATTTTGAAGATATGAAAGATAACTTAAAGGAAGACTTTTGCTAAACATGATTTTAATTTAAGATGAAGGTTTGTTTGCAAGAAAAGATTAAATATTAAAATAATAATTTAAAACATATAAAAAATTGAATTAACTCAATTTAATTGGCACAAGAAAATAAGAAGGGAAGATGAATAATTAATAAAGATTATAAAAAAAATTGAAAAGTTAGAAGAAATGTATAGAAAAAGAAAAATAAAGTCGCCTAAACAAATCTTAATGATAAATTCAAGGAAAAATTGGCATTTCTTTTCTAAAACGTTCAAAAATAAGATCTAAAATCGATTATCACTTACATATATGTTTCACACAAACACAAATATATATATATATATATATATATA